>NC_073351.2:17112857-17415714 GCF_027580225.2 Misgurnus anguillicaudatus
ATAAATCTTTGGTGTCCTTAGAGTACATATGTGAGGTTTTAGCTCAAATTACTACACAGATAATTTATCATATGTTAAAATTGCCAATTTCTTGCACTAAATGGCAGTGCCGTGGTTGGATAGTGCAGATTAAGGGGCAGTATTACCCCCTTTTGACATCACAAGGGGAGACAAATTCCAATGACCTATTTTTTCCACATGCTTGGAGAAAATGGGTTACCAAAACTAATTTACTGGGTTGTTCTTTTTCACATTTTCTAAGTTGAAGAAAGCACAATTATAGCACATAAACATGGAAAAGTTTGATTTTCATGTTATGTCCCCTTTAAATATACTGTACAGTGTAAATTGAATCTAGGTCTATCAGTATATTAAGTTTGTCTTTATGTGTATGTGTGTGTCAGACGGAGGTGTGTACAGCAGCAGCAGGTTCTCAGTAAAGCTCTGGCCGTACTGCAGTCATCTCGTGGGGAAATGACGACCATAAAGAACCGGTTTTTACACTTCCTGGAGGACTGGGACAACAGCAAAGCACTGATACAGCAGAGTTGCATCAGCGCTGACGCAGGTAATTAAACACACACAAAACTCCCTCAGCTGATGCCCCATGAACTCTGTCCTGCTTCTCTCCTATCTCATTCTACATCTGATGAAACTCGTGCCTTTATATGCATCTGCATGTGTGCATTAAGCAGGCTCATAATGCACGTGCTCTGAGCTAATGCGAACGGATCATCATGCCCGGAGTCCACCCATCACTTGCACAACGAGCGTGACATTCACAATATATCTTGTCATGGTCTAAAATTAAAATAGGAACACACTCTCCCTTAGTCGCTGTGTGTGCGTGTCCATGGCTATTAGAGTGAGGGCGCACTGTACCCGCTGTGCTGAGATAATTGCAGTATAATGATAATAGAGGATGTGAGACATTTGCTAATGGAGCTGCAAGTGAAGAGTGTCAGAGAAAGACAAGGCCGATTTATGACCCACAGAAGTGTGTGCGTATATGTGTGTGTGTTGTTTTGCTGCTCTCGTGGGGATGAAATTTCTGAGAAGTTCTCATGAGAATAGAGCAGCAAAGCCTGACAAACATATCTTGTGAAAACAGCTTTATTATTGAGCTAGATAATGACTTACTTCACATCTATAATAAGGAATGTTGTGTTTCGGGTTAAAGGTTAAGATTATGATAATGGTAAGGATTAGTTTAGGATTAGGGTAAAGAAGGCCAAAAACCTTTCACTGATCAGTGGATGGTGTGATCTGTGTTACACAGACTGCCCCCTGATGTGTGTGGCGTGACTGGAAAACTAGAGCACTTAAAACAAATGTAAAAAAGAAATTATAAATTTGATTGATTAAATTTAATTTTGAGAAATTTTACTTATAGCTTAAACTCAATTTTCAAATAGGTTTTAGCATTTAGGACTTGAATGCATAACCTAAATTCTTTCTCTTGCAATGTGGGACATAAATAGTTAAAATGAACTGTGTAAAGGTCAAGGGTGACGTTTCAGATTCACCTGCCCTTAAAGCTGCAATTCATAACTTTTGCTTCTATATCGCCATCTCTTACTTTACATACCTATCTTGACGTGGGTTAAAGTCAAATGACGTCAAACTGACATTACTCGTGTAATCGTACCCGACAGCTCAACTTACAAATAAGCTGATTACAGGCTTACTGTTGCAAATCGGGGTAAATTAAAGGGACAGTTCACAGAAAATGTACATTTTGCCATCATTTACTCACCCTCGCGTTGTTCTAACCCTGTTTGAGTTTTGTTATTTTTTAAATACTAAAGATATGTGACCCGTGCTGGCAAATTGAGTGGGAATTAGAAAATGTTCAAGTTCTTCATACATCAAAATGAACTATTATTTGTTGGAATCTGACAAAATATGACACTGCCACACTTCTTTGAAGTTGATAGTCAGCAAAAAAAATTACTATTTCATTTTGAAGGTTTAAAATCACCACATCCATACCTTAAAATCACTGGTTAACTAATGGATTTGGCACACACAAAGTCAAAAACAATATTTATACGAAAAATATATGTTCAACTTTTTTCTTTCTTTTATTGTTTGATTGACATTGAGACATATAATATAATGTTATAGACATCTAAAGTACTTATTTGGACGGGATTAGTGGAAGGTGGGGTGAAGCAAATTTTTTCAGAGCTTCTTAGTGATTTTAGTCCCATTCGAATGCTCCATGTCAGTAATCATTACGGACAATGTCAGTTAAACTTATGGCGACTTTTACCTTTTGTAAAAAGGTCCGGAGAAATTACCTCAGGTAATACTAATCCAGTGCAAATAGACCAGCTGTAAATATACACGTAAATTTAGTCGTTTCCTGTTATTTTGCAGGTTTCTTTCAAATATAAAAGCGCTTAAAGAAGCATTTAACTCACGTTCTAGGCAGAAAAACAAGTCAGTGGCAAGTCAGTTCCCAAATATCACGACACAGACTTTAACTCTTTCCCTGCCATTGACGAGTTATCTCGTCAATTAAGAGAAAACGCTTCCCTGCCAATGCGAGAATTTCCGGCTTTCCGCATTATCAACCAGGGGCCGGATTCACAAACATTCTTAAGAAGAAAAATCTTCTTAACTGCCATTTTTATCTTAAATTCAAGCTTAAGAAAAAAGTTAAGAATATTTTGTATTCTCAAAAAAGCTTCTTAAGAAAGTTCTTATTTTTTCCTTTATTTCCTTATACAACTCGGAAGTAACGTCTCACGTGAAAGAACTCTGTGTATGTTTTAAAGATCGTTCTGCATCTGATCTCTATCAGAAGTCCTAATGAAGGTAGGATGAAATTTTTTTTGTTAGAAAGCAGAGGATCTGTTCTTTTATTTGATATATTGTATGTTGAAATATTTAAAGGTGCAGTGTGTAATTTTTAGAAGAATCTCTTGACAGAAATGCAAGATAATATACAAAACTAAATTATCAGGGGTGTATAAAGACTCTTTCATAATGAACCGTTACGTGTTTATTGCCTTAGAATAAACGTTTTATCTACATACACAGAGGGTCCCCTTACATGGAAGCCGCCATTTTGTGCAGCCACGTTTCTACAGAAGTCCTTAACGGACAAACTTTTTTACTAAGTTGTCTCCAACGATGACATGTTTGTCCGGTGGCGGCTACTGTAGCTTCTCTATGTGTTTCAAAAGCAAGAGGTGAGCAGTGGACTAAGCCGTTGGTTGCAATTCGCAACCTCACCACTAGATGACGCTAAAATTTACACACTGCACCTTTAAAGAAGAACATTTTCTGGAAGGCATTAAACTTTTGTGAAAATCATGAAAAATGCTGGCGCTGGCTGGCAACGTTTTTTAAAAAATGCTGGCGGGGAAAGAATTAAAAAGTCAAAATCATTTCTCGGAGGATTGGAACTGTGTCTGAAATGGACGTTCTGAAATGAAACAGTGTTTCGAGTTTTCTCGTTTGTGTCATGTTGTTTGCACATGTAATATCAGGAAGCAAGGTAATGTGCACGTGACGACGAGAGAGGTGACGCGCTGCGTAATCGAGTTACCCCTCCCACTTCTGAATGTTTTACTGAGATTTCGAATCCCGTGCGAATTGACCATCAATATTATAGACGTCCTGTGGTAAAATTACGCTCGCACGTCTATGTGGAAGCTTCAGCTCTGTCAGTCAGCAAGAGGAAGATCTTAATAACTCTTTTAACATCAACCAAGTCAAAAACTAAACCAAAATGTCAAGCGCATGTGACTGGACACATATCTTTATATTGGATTGAGCATTTAGGACGATACACCTATCAGAAAACGTAAAAACAAAGATTATTTTAGATGTTTAATTACCATTTAGAGCATTGGGATCACTAGACGATGGCTTAATGTACTTAATTTTATGAAAATCTCAATTTTGACCAAAATCAACATTCGTATTTTCTTGTGGCGCTAGCTAAAAATTAGACGGTGCGCCTTCCGACTCATTTTGCCAGCACGCGTTACATACCATATTTTATGGACTATAAGTCGCTCTGAAGCTCTGAAGTTGCATCAATCAAAAATGCGTCATTAAGAGGAAAAACCATGGACTACAAGTCACATTTATTTAGAAAATTATTTCACAAAATCCAAGCCGAAGAACAGACATTTAATCTGGAAAGGCAAGTTATTCAACTAAACAATGGCACAGAACAGAAGGCTGAATAGATGTCTGTACATTAGCGTAACATTAACAGTTATTCAGCTAACACAATAGCATACAGAACATACCTGGGAGGCTGAATAGGCTAAATGAACAGAACAAGCCAACGCGCATCAAGTTCGCAGGCTCGTCATCCCACATCACTGAATCCATTGAATTACATAAATAGAGGAGCAGCATATAGTGGACTTCATATATGTCTAAATTAATTCATACTGACTTGAAGCTGCAGGGCCAGCCAAACTATGAAAAAAGTGTGACTTATAGTCCGGAAAATACGGTATGTTTATAAATGATGGTAATCAAACAGTTGACGTTACCCATTGACTTCTATAGTATTTGTTTTTCCTACTATGGAAGTCAGTGAGATCCGTCAACTGTATTGTTCCCATCATTTATGAAAATATGTTACTTTGTGTTCAACAGAACAAAGAAACTCATACAGGTTTGGAACAACATGATGAGTAAATGATGACAGAAATTTCATTTTTGGGTGAATTATCCCTAATGGAGACAATAACGAATTTTTGGTTATGTTCCCTGGGATGGTAACACAATGCTTTACCAGTTGAGCTACAGGAACACTATCATTACACAATGGTTCAAAATATTACTACACATTGATAAACAGGGTTAGTATTTTTGGGGGGGTTGGATTGGGATCAGTTAGTATTTTGAGAGTTTGAGAATTGTTTACACTTGTGTGAGATGATATGTGGCAGACGTGTGTTCTTCATTAGTGTTTTCTGTATTTTTTTAAAGAATGGTTATGTTGTGACTTGCATGTTTGTGTGTATGTTCAGAGAATGTTTGCATGTTTGAGTTCGGTTGCTTGGTTGCAAGATTTGCAGCATGCAAATCGCTTTTTGGGCTGATATGAGCAAATGTGCATTTGTCATGTGTTGTTCAACATAGTTTTGGTTAACAGATGGTTTGTATGCCGTAGGGCGAGTTTACCTTTCGCTCACCCCATAGGGTGTGTGTCTTCTCCCCACAAACGGTTCGAATCGCCTTCTCTCTGCCTGCTGCATGCTCCAGATTCCTGTGTGCGCATGTGCTAGTGGATGTGTGTCATCCAGAGGTGAATGAGTACACAGAGCCAGACTCCTTTGAACCAATGCACAGGTATTTTGTTTACAGTAGCCTAAGGAGTGTTTAGACTTAGCTTTTTTTACTGCCATCCCCTAGCTGATTTTCAGCACGTGTGCGTGTAACATATACTGTACATGTTTTTGAATTTGAGCATGTGCATGCGTTATGAGTCATTTCGGTAGAAAGCACTCAAAGAATGTTACAGTTGACTATTTGTGCCTATCGAATCGGTTCTGCTCAAAGATAGAAAATGTACACACATGTGCACGATCATACACTCACCTAAAGGATTATTAGGAACACCTGTTCATTTTCACATTAATGCAATTATCTAATCAACCAATCACATGGCAGATGCTTCAATGCATTTAGGGGTGTGGTCCTGGTCAAGACAATCTGCTGAACTCCAAACTGAATGTCAGAATTGGAAAGAAAGGTGATTTAAGCAATTTTGAGCGTGGCATGGTTGTTGTGCCAGACGGGCCGGTCTGAGTATTTTACAATCTGCTCAGTTACTGGAATTTTAACGCACAATCATTTCTAGGGTTTACAAAGAATGGTGTGAAAATGGAAAAACATTCAGTATGCGGCAGTCCTGTGGGCAAAAATGCCTTGTTGATGCTAGAGGTCAGAGGAGAATGTGCCGACTGATTCAAGCTGATAGAAGAGCAACTTTGACTGAAATAACCACTCGTTACAACCGAGGTATGCAGCAAAGCATTTGTGAAGCCACAACACACACAACCTTAAGGCGGATGGGCTACAACAGCAGTAGACCCCAACCGTGTACCACTCATCTCCACTACAAATAGAAAAAAGAGGCTACAATTTGCACAAGCTCACCAAAATTGGACAGTTGAAGACTGGAAAAATGTTGCCTGGTCTGATGAGTCTCGATTTCTGTTGAGACATTCAGATGGTAGACTCAGAATTTGGCATAAACAGAATGAGAACATGGATCCATCATGCCTTGTTACCACTGTGCAGGCTGGTGGTGGTGGTGTAATGGTGTGGGGGAAGTTTTCTTGGCACACTTTAGGTCCCTTTAGTGCCAATTGGGCATCGTTTAATGCCATGGCCTACCTGAGCATTGTTTCTGACCATGTCCATCCCTTTATGACCACCATGTACCCCTCAGCTGATGGCTACTTCTAGCAGGATAATGCATCATGTCACAAAGCTCGAATCATTTCAAATTGGTTTCTTGAACATGACAATGAGTTCACTGTACTAAAATGGCCCACACAGTCACCAGATCTGAACCAAATAGAGCATCTTTGGGATGTGGTGGAACGGGAGATTCGTGAGCTGGATGTGCATCCCACAAATCTCCATCAACTGCAAGATGCTATCCTATCAATATGGGCCAACATTTCTAAAGAATGCTTTCAGCACCTTGTTGAATCAATGCCATGTAGAATTAAGGCAGTTCTGAAGGCCAAAGGGGGTCAAATACAGTATTAGTATGGTGTTCCTAATAATCTTTTAGCTGAGTGTATATACTGTACCACTGGGCTGTTAAATGCTTTATTCTGATTGGTTGAGAAATCTTTCACAGGTATATTCTTTAATATACGCACACCAGACCTGTCTAATGTCTTAAAATAACCACCAGATGTCTGTGGTAATCGTGGTATAAGCTGAATAATTGACTCTGGTCCTTTGAATTATTTGAAAATAATGCTCACTTGCGGTGTAATGGCACTCCACTTATTGTTGTGCTACCTTACCACCTTGAGTGTGTGTAATTTTTGAATGCGGCCTGTTGTCAATTATTCTTTACGTATATATGTGTGTGCGTGGGGGGCAATCTGATATGGGTGTGGGTACAACAATTATGTTCTGCTACCTGTCTGTCTGCTTTCCACGGTTATGAGAGTTCAGGAGAGGCAAGTCGAGAGGTACACTGTAAAAATTCCCTATTGCACTGAGATGTTTAAGTTTAAAGAACTTGAAATAACAAGTTTCATTCAACTTTCTTGACTATTGAGGAGTTGGCATAAATAAAAAAAATAATAATAAGTTGAATGTGCTTATTTTTTATCAATATAATATCATTATATTTTAACTAGTCAAAAAAAAATTAAATTACATATTTATTTAAGTTGTTTAAACTGAAACATTATGTGCAACAAGGCATTTTTACAGTGTATCGAAGACATAAGTTATAATAAAAGAAATAACAAGATAATATATACTCTAATAAAGTTACACAGATGATAAAGGTTTGGTTTTAACAACGCAATATGCAATGTTATTTTATTGAATTGCTTTAAAAGTCAATATTTTGATAAATCTAAAATGTTTTAAACACATTTAAAGGAAAACACCACCATTTTAAAATATTTTACTATGTTCTTAACTCAATTTAGACGAATTAATACATACCTATCTTTTTTCAATGCGTGCACTTTTAATCTTTGTACAGCGTCTCGTGAATGTGTTAGCATTTAGCCTAGCTCCATTCTTTCCTATGGCTCCAAACAGGAATGAATTTAGAAGCCACCAAACACTTCCATGTTTTCCCTATTTAAACACTGTTACATGAGTAAGTATGGTGGCACAAAATAAAACTTTTGTTTGGAGCCATAGGAATGAATGGGGCTAGGCTAAATGCTAACACATTCAAGAAGTGCTCTACAAAGATTAAGCGCACGCATTGAAAAATATAGGTATGTATTAATTTATCTAAGTTGAGGTAAGAACATAGTAAAATATTGAAAAGCACAGTTTAGAGTCACAGAAATTTTACTGTTGGTGACCCATAATAGTAAATATTTTGTTTTGTGCCACAGCGCTATAATCCATAAAGTCTCATTCAAAAATATGTATATTTTCCAATTAAATTATACTTATGAAAGGTATTATGTTTTAAATGAGATATAATGCAGCAGTTTGGTCCTATTCTCTAATTTGATTGGTTGAACAGAGAGGCTACAAATGAATCACATCCATGTCTAACAGCTCTTTCTTGTGTGATATTTCTTTAATAATGAACAGAATTTTATGGATATTTCAGAAGTCTCTTTGGTACAAAAGTATCTTTGATTCCTGATTATAGTTCATACCCAAATCTGCCCCCATGGTGCATACAACTTTGCAAAACCAAAGGCAAGTTCAAACAGTAATGCAGGGCGGGGCTTTAGGTTGCACCTCCTACACACACACACACACACACACACACACACACACACACACACACACACACACACGCACACACACACACGCACACACACACACACACACACACACACACACACACACACGCGCGCAGATACTGTAAACACACACTTACCTAATCCAGTATTATGCTAAAAAGTTTCACTGAACCCAAACCCATGCTGGCTCAACACTAACAGCTGCTGTTCAGGTGCTTAGTCAGCTGAGGGAGACAGGTATAGTTTGAATCTGGACTGTATGTGTGTTTGTTTGTTCATGTGCTTTAGACAGCAGGTTTGGGACTGAGTGGTGCATAGCTGAAGGTAACCGCCTCATGACCTGAAGTGTGTCAATCATTAGACGCAGGCTCCACCTTTCTCTGTGTCTCGTTCTCTCTCGCTCTCTCTCTCTGTTTTGTTCTGCAATGTTTATGTGTTGGCGCTTTATTGGTCTGGCTTGTTGACGCGAATTTCTCTGTCTGCCGTCGATGTGAAAAGTTCTCTGGTATTTTCTCACACATCGGAGAATCTCTATGTAGTTATCTTTGTCATGCCATGCACAAGCACATCAATAAGCTTTTACAGAGCGATGCCTTTTGCCTTCTCGGTTGAATGTTTTCACTGTGTGTTTTAGTTTCGTCTCACTTCATGTGTTTACAATCTCAAGCATTCAGAAGATTTAATTACATTTTATTCAGAGCAATAAAACATTCCCCAAAAAGTAAAAAAAGTACACACAAGCAATATCAATACACTTCTGAATTTTGCTTAAAAAGTATGCTTGTGCCTACATTAAAATAAATGCCATCATTACATTTTTGGACACTATGTCATAATACTGTCTGCTTTAGAGGGTGGGAACCATGCTCACTAAATTATCCTGCATCTCACTCCTTGTCATTTCAGCAGCTCAGATTAGCAAGCATTTTGTTTTGGTGGTTATTACTTTTTACAAAGGTTGTATTTAACTGTATATAAGGAATACACAATAAACCAAGGTTAAAGAGCACCTATTGTCCCATTCATGTTTTTAAATTTCCTTGGGTGTAAGTGTGTATTAGTACATGTACGATATGCAAAAGGTACATGCCCCAAAGTAAACAATGACGCGAGTTATCGTCTCCAACGTAAATCTCTTTTTTTAGACCAAAACAAACACACGGATTGTAGGCAACAGTTTAATTCCTGGTATAGGTGATGTAGTAAAGACCGACATTAACTCCTGTAAGCATTCCATTGTGAGCGAATCTTTTAAACATGGTAAGGAGCGTCACATTTTCGGCTGACGTCAAAGGTATTTAGACCAATCACAACGTACAGATTATCCAGCCAATCAGGGACACAGAGCTTTTCAAATTCATGCATTATAGGAAGAGAGTGAAATCTGGAGCTACAAAAATGTACAGTATGTGGAAAATAATGTTTTTTTTTTTTTATTAAACCACACAAACACATTGTATTATACCAAATACACAAAAATAACATTGTTTTTAGCAATGAAATAGGTGCTCTTTAAACTAATGCGTTGGCCACTACAGGTTCCTTTAAATTATTAACTCCATCACTCACAAATCCAATGAGAGTAGATAAAAGTACGAAGAAAACTTAGATCCACTTGTCTCACAATTTTCGCACATAAATTCATTTTCAGAGGGCACGCACCTGCAGCACGAAGTGGGCAGGTTGGAGGCGGAGCTGAAGAGGCTGCAGGAGGAGATATCAGACTTGAGGGAGTGTCTGAATGCTGCAAGAGAGCAGATTTTGCAGTTGGAGAGTCAAGTCCAGATCCAGAAGCTATTGCAGAATCAAAACCAGGAAGCCCATTCTCTCATACAGGGTGTGTATATAAGTGTAACTCATTTAATGTTAAAATCTTTTCTTCTATTCTTGCTTACTGTGCAAAGACAACTATGAGTTTTTCATTATTAGATGGATTATGTTGTTGTGACTGTGTGCCAATGAAATGGAATATAATAGAATAGAATAGAATTAAATGGAATAGAATAGAATAGAATAGAATGGAACGGAATGGAACGGATTGGAATGGAATAGATTTTGGTAACGTACCTTGGGTGCAATCCTAAGATACAATACCAAAACTTTTTTTAAATGTTTCACCCAGCCTGACACAGCAAAATTTTCATTTTTGTAATTCTGCTTGCTGCAACTAGAGATTAACATTTTATACATTTTACCTGATTAATTGAGCTAGTTTGTGCCACCTATACAAATTCTAAATTCGTTTGGTGCAAAATTTACAAACATCACCTTTCACTTACTAGTAATCATAGCATGCTGCCTGACCAGTGAAGGACACTTTTTTACTTTTCATCTCAATCTGTGTATTAGTGTTGTTTATCCATCCACATCTGGTGTGTTGAGTTTTTGGGGGTCTTATTTATTTGCTGGGCTTTTTCAGTTTAAATTTTTTTGTATGTGTTTAACCTCATTCTCACAGCACTTTGGTCCCAGAAAATACCCGTAAAATTGGCAGACAAGCTTCTGTGTGAACGCAGACACATCCCATAATGGGTCTGGGATCGCTCCCGGAAAGAGGAGCTAGTAACATTGCCGTAAGATACCGGGAAAGCTAAACTCTGGGGGAAGTTTCAGCTACACTCTGCAAGACATCGGCCCTCCAGGACCGAGTTTGGACACCCCTAATCTAGGTTAACTATAGACACATGTACATAGTCTGGCTATGAGTAACCCACTTCTGGCCAATATAAACTTGAATTGAGTTACATGTCAGTTTTGCCCAAATAACTTGCAAGATTTGTGATATTTCATCATGTAAGCAAAGTCAACAGTGATTACAAGATGTTTGGTTTCATGTATTTATTTGTTTCATTTCATTTATTTTTGGGCTGTGGATAGATGTCTATAGTCTCGCATAGCCAGACCTTCAAGACTGAAGGTCTGGTGTTTTTTGCTGCTTTTTCGAGGCGAAAAAGCCTCGTTGATGCTAGAGGTCAGAGGAGAATGGGCCGACTGATTCAAGCTGATAGAAGAGCAACTTTGACTGAAATAACCACTCGTTACAACCGAGGTATGCAGCAAAGCATTTGTGAAGCCACAACACACACAACCTTGAGGCGGATGGGCTACAACAGCAGAAAACCCCACCGGGTACCACTCATCTCCACTACAAATAGGAAAAAGAGGCTACAATTTGCACGAGCTCACCAAAATTGAACAGTTGAAGAATGTAAAAAATGTTGCCTGGTCTGATGAGTCTCAATTTGAGGTGGTGGAGTCAGAATATAAACATAATGAGAACATGGATCCATCATGCCTTGTTACCACTGTGCAGGCTTGTGGTGTAATGGTGTGGTAGATGTTTTCTTGGCTCAATTTAGGCCCCTTAGTGCCAATTAGGCATTGTTTAAATGCCACAGCCTACCTGAGCATTGTTTCTGACCATGTCCATCCCTTTATGACCACCATGTACCCATCCTCTGATGGCTACTTCCAGCAGGATAATGCACCATTTCACAAAACTCAAATAATTTCAAATTGGTTTCTTGAACATGACAATGAGTTCACTGTACTAAAATGGCCCCCACAGTCACCAGATCTCAACCTAATAGAGCATCTTTTAGATGTGGTGGAACGGGAGCTTCGTGCCCTTGATGTGCATCCCACAAATCTCCATCAACTGCAAGATGCTCTCGTATCAATATGGGCCAACATTTCTAAAGAATGCTTTCAGCACCTTGTTGAATTAATGCCACATAGAATTAAGGCAGTTCTGAAGGTGAAAGGGGGTCAAACGCAGTATTAGTATGGTGTTCCTAATAATCCTTTAGGTGAGCGATTTTGGCTGTCTATTACATGACGCCCAAATTTTGCCTTGTTTTAGACCAAACTTCTGGGCTGTGTTTGGACGGCTGTTAAACGTCTTGAACATAAAATTGCTTGCTGGAGTTATAGACAGGTGTTTTGGGGTTCAACACCTCTGCATGTGGCACACATAAAGTTTTGGAAAGCCAACAAGCCTACCATAGGAGCTGTCTGTTTAGGTATAGTTCACACAAAGCCAAAAAAAAACTTTCTTAACGTATGTTAGTGTAAACCTGTGTTGTTATTTTCTCTCTGAAACACAGATTCTTTTTCATTTCATAGCTCTTCGCATACAAAAACATTCAGTAGTTGCCAATTCCTGTCAAGCTCCAAAAAGGACAAACAAAAGCACCGTGAGTACATCATAATAATTCATAGTCTTACGGATGGTCAAGGTCACCACGAACTAGCTGCATACTGATTTTCCACCAATTTCCCCTTTTATTTCGTTGAAGAGCAGCATAGAGGTTTGGAACGGCATGAGGGTGATTAAATAATGACATAATTTTCTTTTCTTTTTACTTTTCTATTGAAACCAGAAGTGGAGACCCATTATTCAATGTCTTAATCAGCACACACGTTCTTTTCTTCCACACATGCAATTATTACATTAACACGCTCCACTATCAAGTAATCATTGTTCTGATTGCTAAATGGAGCCGAGGAAATTTTCCTTTGAATTTGAAGAATGAAAGAAAAAGAGAATGTTAATACCTCTATGAGTCTGTCTAGCCTGGTCATGTTACAGTGACCAGAAAGCAATTATCAGTTCATTACTGAACAGAAAAAGCCCTCCTTCTAACCACTCTCTTATTCCCCTATCGAGAAAATGTCAGACTGACACAAGCAGAGCAGTGGAGAGCACTTTCACCAGAAAAAGCACCACCTTAACCGCTCTCAGCCTCTCGCAAGCAGCCAGTCAGCCAATTCCCCAACAAACAGGCTGAACAAAACAGAGCATTTTTCTCTGGATGAAAGCGGTCTGAACCAATCCCATCAGGAAGCAAAAGCCCCGTGCACTGTGCAGTCCTGAAATACATTCTGTTGTGGTTGAACACAGTTACCAGAACAGAGCTGCATGCTCGCTGGCTCTTTGAGGACAGAATGATTGTTTTCTTTATAAGCTGTGATGGACTGTGGCTTCAGATGCTAATGGCTCAGCCTTCAGTTCCTTTGGCAACAAACGCCTTTGTTTCTCATAATTTACTGTTGTTATACACCCTCTTTTGTGCGGTGCAGTGTGAGATCAGGCTACCGGCTGTTCTGTTCTAATTATTATCTCCTCAGTATATTTCTGTGCCCTATGGCCTGTGTGGTCTCTGGAGATGTGCTTCACAATTAGGCTAGAGTTTTACAAATGATGACTCTCTGGATCTCAGACGTCCTGCAGCCTCTCACCAGTATTTTTGTCCTGTGGTTTATGATGCTAATCATTAGGAGTGTAGGAGGAAAGAGAAAGAGAGGTCAGAGTGACTTGCTCTGGTCGGTGGCAGTAATGGACAGCCTCTCTTTGACTCTACACATCATTTCATTTATTTGAGCACTCACTGACAAGACCTGTGTGTTTTTCTGCACGTCTTTCCGGTTACATTTACATTTTTTGTTTTTTCAATGCAAATTTGTCCATCTTATCATTTTTTATCTGAACATAGGTTCACCTGATCTTGTTTTCCTGTACAGTATAGATCAGTGGTAGAGAATTGTTTACATCATCATTCAGAATTGAAGTGGGACATACAGGACTTGAAAATAGCCTTAAAAAGCAGACTGCATAATTGAAATTAAGGGATATAGACAATTTTGCAAGATGTAAACAACACAGAAGCAATTCATGTTTCAGTTTTTTTAAAGTATTAGTCCATTTTCTTTCTTTTTCATTTTCATTTTAAGGTGAACTATCCCTTTAATATTAATATTTTGTTTAGTGTTAAAGAATTAGTCAATTTTCTTTAAAAAAAAAAAAAAAATCCAGATAATTTACTTACCACCATGTCATCCAAAATGTTGATGTCTTTCTTTGTTCAGTCGAGAAGAAATTATGTTTTTTGGGGAAAACATCACAGGATTTTTCTCATTTTAATAGACTTTAATGGACACCAACACGTAACAGCTTCAACAGAGTTTCAAAGGACTCTAAATGATCCCAAACGAGGCATAAGGGTCTTATCTAGCGAAACGATTGTCATTTTTGCAAGAAAAATTAAAAATAAGCAGTTTTAAACCACAACTTCTCGTCTATCTCTGGTTTTGTGACACCACTTTGAAACTGTGTTGAAACTGCAATTTTAAAATGGATTAAAACTGTTACGTGTTGGTGTCCATTAAAGTCCATTAAAATGAGAAAAATCCTGGAATGTTTTCTTTAAAAAACATAATTTCTTCTCGACTGAACAAAGAAAGACATCAACATTTTGGATGACATGGTGGTGAGTAAATTATCTGGATTTTTTTTTTTTTAAGAAAATTGACTAATCCTTTAACACTAAACAAAATATTAATATTGGGATAGTTCACCTTAAAATGAAAATTCTGTCATCATTTACTCATCCTCATGTTGTTCTAAACATGTATGATTTTCTTTTTTCTTAAGAACACAAAAGAAGATATTTTGGGAAATGATGGTAAACACACAGCAGATAGTGACCATTCACTTCCATAGTAGGAAAAATATTTTAGAAGTATTGTGATAAATAATGAAGAAAATATTTTGATAAATGATGTTAAGCACACAGTTTACGGTACCCATTAAATTTCACCATATTTTTTATTCCTACTATGGAAGTCAATGGTCACTATCTGCTTTGTGTTTATCATCATTTCTCAAAATATCTTTTTGTGTTCATCAGAAAAAAGAAATTCATACAGGTTTAGAACAACACAGGGATGAGTAAATGATGACAGAATTTTCATTTTAAAGTGAACTATCCCTTTAATTAATATTGTAACAAAATACAACCAACAGAACATTTTGAACTGAATCAAAATGTAAAATAAATGTAAACTAAAAAGCTCAAAAACAACAGGAAGTGCTTCTGGACCAGTGTTGTTTACATCTTTCAAAATGGACTATAGAAGGATACCAAGAAACTGCTGTTGTTGTAGTTACTGTGATACTTCTGCTTTGTTTATCAGTCGTTGAACGATGCAGTTGGTTGTTGTGATATTTGTTCCACCCCTCCTCCAATGTGAGTGGACGGCCGTGTGAGAACTGACATTGACGAGCTGAGCGTTTCACCCAAAGTTGAATATTTTTCAACTCTTGGGTCTTATTGTTGAGCCTGGGGAAAAAAACAGCAGCTGCTGGCTTTTTATTTAAAGTTATATTTTTGGCCAGTTTTTGCCTTTATTTAACAGTGAGTTTTAGGAGAGGACAGGAAAGTACAGGGAGGAGAGAGAGGGGTATGGGATCGGCAAATGACCACGAGCCGGGAATCAAACTCGGGTTGCCGAAAGTGCCAAAGCACAACATGTCGGAGCACTGTCCACTACACCATCGGCTCCGACAGCTGCTGGCTTTTTTGAAAAACGCTGCGCTTTCATTGGAAACAATTGAAAACATATGCCGACCGCCAGGGAACGTAAAGCTTTGGTGTGCACGCCCCCTAACATTAAGGTTTTATTTGTTAACATTAGTAAATGCATTAGCTAACAAATACAATGTTATTGTAAAGTGGGTTTTCATATACACAGTTTCCATAAACACTAAATTATATAATTGATTAATGTTTAAACAGCCACATATTGAGATTTTTATATAGAGTACCGTTAAAAAGCTTTGTTGTTTTAATGACATCCATATTTATTTTTCGCTTAAGATACAAAAAGAAAATACAGGGAATATGTACACAATATGTCTTTTCCAGGTAAACGTCAGTATTACTAAGCTCTTGGCACTAAGCACATTTTGAACTCTTTTGGGGTTATTCGATTAGAAATTCGATTTTCTGCAGAGAGCCTGCTGGTTCCTGTTATTGCTCATGTGTAAGGAGAGCTCACACTTAATATTTTACACTTAGGTTTATAATTTTATTCTAATATGCAATAATACTGCATACAAATTTCCAGTATATTCTGGATGTATTTAAATTAAAAAGCATAGAAATAATGACATCTGGTAACTATACCATTGAACACACAACAGATATAATGGTGGCCTATACAATTTTTGAACACTACTGTTTATTACAAACTATTTATACCACGGGTCTGTTGAATGCTGCATTCTGATTGGCTGAGAAGTGTTCTATGGGTGTTGATTATTTTTCTGTAAACCGCACACCTAACTTTTCAAATGTCTTAAAAGTAGGCACCAGAGCAATGTTTGTGGTAACCGTGGTATAAGCGGAATAATTGACTCCGGTCCTTTGAATTATTTGAAAATAATGCACACCTGCGTCGTGCCGCATTACCACCTTGGTGTGCATTATTTTCTTATAATTCAATGGCCCGTCGTCAATTATTCCTTACTTATTGCTTTTTGACATTTTGTGATGTTGTATAAATGAGCAGATAAAGTATATTGCATGTATTTACTTTTCTTTTGCTGCACAACATTTGTGCTACTGTTGTTCAATTTCCAATTCATTATCCTGTTTATATTAAATTTAAACACAAAAAATAAGATCCTAGCTGATAAATGCATAGATATCTTTTATGTAAGATGACTACAGTAGCACAACTGTAAATCTCCAGCTACTCTCACTCCTACAGTTTTCTGTCATCCTCTCTTCTCTCTCCTCTTTTAAAGTGTCTACAGTTTCCAGTCCTTGGCTTTCTTACGAGTTCCTTGTCTCTTTGCATCCTTCACTGATCATGAGAGCAGGGTCGGGTGAATACACTCCCCTGAATGCTGCATCGGGTGTCACCGAGCTGACATGATGAATGAGAATGCTTTTACGGGCCCGTGTTTGGGTGTAGAGTTCACCCTCAATTATGGCTGCTGGCAACCAACCGATAGCCACCAGATTATCCTTCATGGGAGACAAAAAGCAGGGAAGGGGGAGAAAAAAGAGAAAGAAACTGAGAAAAAACGACTCTTTATTGGCTGAGGAGGAAACAGATGAATTGAGGAAGAAAACCAGATGAGCGTTTATAAGGGATTGACAAAACACAGAATTGGGACAGAAATGTGTTTGGAATTTTAACAGTGCGAGTAATCCTCGAAGAAACGTACAAACAAATAAAAAGGGTTGATTTATTCCTCCATCTGTGAACATTTGTGGGTATTTACATTTTCGTTTACTAATGCCATACCGGAGCTGAAGTTATGGTCATAAATGGAGCAGGTGTAAAGGCTGGCACAATGGAGGCACAACGGAGACGTGTAGTAATCTGATCACTCTAACAATCTCAGGAGGAATCTACAAGATCTGACTCAGCCAAGAGCAAATGAAGGTTACTGGTGCCAAATGAAACTACAAGTACATACTTGAACAAGAAATCACTGATGGCCAATCACCTTCTCTTTTTAGTTTTTATAAGCCACATCAAGTGCAGCAAAATGTTTGCACATTTGCATATAACTTGGGAACAATAGATATATAGTATTCCTTCCAAAGCCAAGAATTACTGATCATTAAATGTACAATAAATTGAAAAGACAATGAATTAAGACATTTATGATTGTAATGATTATTGCTTTTTAAACAGTTTTTTTTTGTAGTACAGACCTTCATTCAGTATAGAGTAGCAGTAAGTTTCATTATGATATTGAGTTAAAGGAATATTCCTATTTCTTAAAAGAAAAATCCAGATAATTTACTTACCACCATGTCATCCAAAATGTTGATGTCTTTCTTTGTTCAGTCGAGAAGAAATTATGTTTTTTGAGGAAAACATTGCAGGATTTTCCTCATTTTAATGGACTTTAATAGACACCAACAATTAACACTTAACTCAACACATAACAGTTTTTTTCAACGGAGTTTCAAAGGACTATAAACAATCCCAAATGAGGCGTAAGGGTCTTATCTAGCAAAACGATTGTCATTTTTGACAAGAAAAATAACAAATATATACTTTTAAAGCACAACTTCTCGTCTAGATCTGGTCGTGATGAGCCAGGTGACCCCACCCAATACGTCATGACGTCAAGAGGTCACAGAAGACGAACACGAAACTCCGTCCCAGTGTTTACAAGTGTGTTGAAAGAGGACCGTTCCTACGTTCTTGTATGTCAACTGATACGAATTAATGTTTATTGTTTATTGTTTATAATGGTCCGCAAATGTGCGTTTTATATATGTAACACGTGACCTCCCTACGTCACCACGCATTTGCATTAGGTCGCGCTGGACCGGACCTGGACGAGAAGTTGTGGTTTGAAGGTGCATATTTTTTATTTTTCTTGTAAAAAATGACAATCGTTTCACTAGATAAGACCCTTATGCCTCGTTTGGGATCGTTTGTGGTCCTTTGGGACTCCGTTGAAAAGAACTGTTACGTGTTGAGTTGAGTGTTAATTGTTGGTGTCTATTAAAGTCCATTAAAATGAGAAAAATCCCGCAATGTTTTCCTCAAAAAACAATTTCTTCTCGAGAACAAAGAAAGACATCAACATTTTGGATGACATGATGGTGGTGAGTAAATTATCTGGATTTTTCTTTTAAGAAAATTGAATATTCCTTTAAAGTTTCATCACATGCACATTCCCATTAGAAGATTTCTTTTGTGATAGGCATGGCTTTATCAAACTTTAATACCCCTTTCTAATCATTTATCATTATGCGCTTTTCTTTTTTGTCAGATATGGCCTTTTTTGACACAGACGTGGCCAGCGTCTAGATTGTTTCAAATAGGTTGTTTTGTTCAATAAGGCTCCAAACTGGACATGCAATAAGGCTGCAAGATTTTCATGTGCTTTGATGTGTCTTTTTTGTTGCTCTTTTAAGACAGTAGTGCATGAAAGAACTATCTTTTTTTCAAAAACTAACACCAGACTGAGGTGGTGTCTAGAGAGTTTCTCATTTCAAAACCAAAAGTTGACTTTCAAGTGTAAGAATGAAAGTGTCTAATAAGTTTTTCCACAGTTCTTTAAGCAGAACAACCATTTTCAACTTTGCTAATAATAAGACATGTTTGCTTAAATTGCATTTTAAAATATCTACAAATAGAAAACTTATTCAGATAATAAATCACCTTATCAACTTGGATGCCTTTAGTTTGCTAAGGGACATGTTGTTTTATATTTGGGTAACTTTTATGACTTTAATCTGCCTAAATGCTTTATTTTTGTTCTTACAGGCTTAAGGGAGGAGGTAAGGGCTCTGGAAAAAAATCTTGAGAAAAGCATACATGAGCGAGAGGATTTAAAGAAACTACTGGAGTAAGTACTGTATTTACACTTTACTAAATATGTATGACTTTCTCCATTATTTGTTTTCACTTTGACCAAACATCACTTTCCACTAGTTTAAAGAAAAGTGTCATTTAAAGGATTTTTGGTAACGCTTTACTTGAAGGGGTATTTATAACACTGACCTTCATAATCATGATATGACACGTGCTTTACACGAAGGAGATTTTATTCACATTCATGGCAGCTGTCATTAAGTGTCATTTGTTCAATTACAGTATGTCATTTTAATGCAAAGATGACATTGTTTAAGATGTCTTTGTTATGACAATTTGACATTAACCAATACATGATAACTTGTCAAAAATCTGTCATAAACATGACATAGCAGAATAATGATCAAACTTAAGAAACTAGGTAGCTTTATGGGTTAACATAACATTAAACTGTTATTAAAATGTAATTTTGTGTTAATACTTGGGTAGTTTTATAACAGCATCATGAATATTTTTCTTGATCTCAACTAAAGTTGTACAAATTGAACTTGTAATAAAATATCAATAAGTGTAAATACTATGTCAAATTATTTTAAATACCTTAAAGGTGTAGCGGAGGATTTTCTCGAATTTTAGAAAAGAACCGCCTTCTCCACTTTTTTAAAAAATGCAATTGCGCAACATTCCTGATTGACAACTAGGGGGACCAATAGTCTTGATGATCCACCCAGAAAAAGAAAATGCTACACAATACCTTTAACAAAATGCAACAGGCACGGCAAAATATTATACTTAACTTTTCTATGTCTACAATACACACAGAGGGTTCTAAAATTTTCTGACATAAAATAAAAAAATAACATTTAATTAATTAATTAATTAATTTAATGTAATTAAAGGAATAGTCCATTTTCTTAAAAGAAAAATCCAGATAATTTACTCACCACCATGTCATCCAAAATGTTAATGTCTTTCTTTGTTCAGTCAAGAAGAAATTATGTTTTTTGAGGAAAACATTGCAGGATTTTTCTCATTTTAATGGATTTTAATGGACACCAACACTTAACACTTAACTCAACACTTAACAGTTTTTTTCAACAGAGTTTCAAAGGACTATAAATGATTCCAAACGAGGCATAAGGGTCTTATCTAGCGAAACGATAGTCATTTTAAATGAAAAACAAAAAATATGCACTTTTAAACCACAACTTTTCTTCTAGGTCCGGTCCAGCACGACCTAACGTAAATGTGTAGTGATGTAGGGAGGTCACGTGTTACATATATAAAACGCACATTTGCGGACCATTGTAAACAATAAACTGCCACAAAGACATTAATTAGTATCATTCCACATACAACAACGTCGGAACGGTCCTCTTTCAACACACTTGTAAACACTGGGGCGGAGTTTTGCATTCGTCCTCTGTGACCTCTTGAGTCATGACGTATTGCGTGAGGTCACGCTGACGGTATCAGGACCGGACCTAGAAGAGAAATTGTGGTTTAAAAGTGCACATCTGTTACTTTCATTGTCAAAAATGACAATCGTTTCCCTAGATAAGACCCTTATGCCTTGTTTGGGATCGTTTATTCTTTGAAACTCCTTAACTGAGTTAAGTGTTAAGTGTTGGTGTCCATTAAAGTCCATTAAAATGAGAAAAATCCTGCAATGTATTCCACAAAAACATAATTTCTTGTGGACTGAACAAAGAAAGAAATCAACATTTTGGATGACATTATGGTGAGTAAATTATCTGGATTTTTCTTTTAAGAAAATGGAATATTCCTTTAACTGTTTCCAGTGATATAGACTCATAGCTGAATGGCTTAACCCAATATTGTACTGCTTTAATTTAATTTTAGGTGAATCGGTCTCCAAATGCAATAAAATATAATTTTATCAATTTGTATTATTATTACTATTAGATATAAGAGATTTTATTTCTTAAACACCTGGTTGGAAACTGAAAACATTATGAACTGAAGAATATTCATGGTGCTGTTATAAAACGATTTGACAGAGTCAAACACTCAATGACATGATTTTAATGACAGATTATATTTGTACCACTGTAGTTGAGGTCAAGAAAAATATTCATTATGCTGTTATAAAACTATATTACAGAGTATTAACACTTAATGACATTTAAATGACAAATTAAATTTGTATCACTGGTAAAAAGTGATCAGTTATGTTGTCTTGTCATGACAAGTTATGGTGTATTGGTTAATATTGTCAAGTTGTCATAACAAAGACATCTCAAACAAGGTCATATTCGCATTAAAAATGACATGATTTAACAAATGACACTTAATGACAGTTGTCATTAACATGTATACAATCTCCTTCATGTTCATGGCACGTGTCATGTCATGGTTATAAAGGTGTCATGTCAGTCTAACGAACACCCCTTCAAGTAAAGTGTTACCGGATTTTTCTTGGCAATAATTTAGAGCAGAAATTAATATTATCATCAGAAAGCTATTTAAGTACATACTCCGTTAAATGTGTTACTGGGTCAAAGTGACTACTAATGATGGTAACATACTGACATTTGTACATCTGAACATACATCTAAATATACAATGTATCCTTAATAAATCCTAATAAGGTGTATTACATATATACTGTGTCAGTGATTTGCATCAACACATCAACCAAATACATTTATTTTATTATAATTTAATGTTTCATTTCATCCATATTTATCAAAGATTCAGCTTTAATTCAGATGTTTTATCTCTGAATCCGTTGATCATGCACACTACATCTAAACACAGCTCATAATTCAGCTCAGTACAACAACATTATCTATGAAAACACATTCAAGTCCTCTTTAGAATGATATAATATGTGTGGGGAGGGAGAAAGTAAAGTAGTTATCATCATGCTCTGTTGGGTAACAAGCATCTATCATCATCCCTGATTGATGCAAACCATTTTATATTTCATTTGCATGCCAGTGTGCTGCTGTCCATGCGATATCAATTTGTCTAAAGAAAGGAAAGCAGTTTATTTTTCTTAGCAGGGTGCAGAAGAAGCAAATGTTTGTTAGTTCTGTCAGGTGACACTCCATAGGTTACACTTTCCTTCTCTGAGGTTCATCACACACTTAATCACCATTGACTTAGACCCCTTTAATAATCTATCCTTAGTCATTAGCAGCTTCAGCTTTTTCTCTTCGTTCCTATTTTTACTTTGTACATTTACTTATATCCCATTTACTTAAGGACTAAACAGTGTGTTTTTTTAAATGGCTTGCTTAATCTCCTAAGACCACAAGCTTTGGTTTGTCTTTTTTCAGATTTCTACCAGCTATATGGGGTTAGAAGAACCAATAAATATAATAACCAAATATTTTTCTTTAAACATGAAGCCGTGTAATTGACCACGTTTGTGTACAAAAGGTTCCAGTTACACAGAATTAAGTATTATGGTGCAAAAAAATGATCTACAAGTAGTTTGGATTTTTACTGACTTGACCACAAAAAATTTTCGTTTTGTTTTTATGAGGGCTGTCAATAGATTCAAATATTTAATCAAGATTAATCACATGATTGTCATGAGTTAACTTGGGATTAATCGCAAATTAATTACGCAGTGCACGAAGAATGCCTTGCATGAGGCTGTTATTTTATAGTTTTATTCTGTAAAGACAAAGACTTGTTAATGTTTAATTTTCATTTAACTTTGAACAAACTGCCAGTAAACAACATAAATTTCAATCTACAGTATGTTACTGTCAAACAACCGAGCCACTAAGGTGACATTGGAGTAGAAAAATCTAAAGTTTAGTTTCGCGTGCTCACGTAAAAGTATCACAAGCGCACGTAAAAGTATCACGCGCGCACGTGAAACTATCGTGTGCGCGTTAGGCTTTCGCGTTTGGTTTCGCGTGCTCACGTGAAACTTTCGCGTGCGCACGTAAGCTATTGCATGCGCGCGTGGGGTTTTGACGTGGGCGCGTGAAGCTAAACGCGGTGGTTTCGCGTGCGCACGCGATAGTTTCACATGCGCACGCGAAACTAAACTTTATTTAATTTTTGCTCCATGTCCCCTTAGGGCAGTGGTTATCAAACTTGGGTCCGGGGCAAACAGATGCATAACTACAGCAATTTTTTTCAGTGTTGAAATAATTTTGACTTTTTGACAAATATCTAATATGTATCTAATAATAATTGTTACATTTAGATTTCTGCAGGATTCAAAGCACTTAAATAATAATAATAATTATAATTATTATTATTAAATATGTATCTACATACATTGTAAGCCGGCTATATTT
Organism: Misgurnus anguillicaudatus; assembly: GCF_027580225.2. Classification (NCBI taxonomy): domain Eukaryota; kingdom Metazoa; phylum Chordata; class Actinopteri; order Cypriniformes; family Cobitidae; genus Misgurnus; species Misgurnus anguillicaudatus. Next base: position 17,136,730 of record NC_073351.2, read on the forward strand.
AACTTGGTAAAAGGCACAAAAACACACATTAAGGTCTCGCACTGGTCTCATTCTCATTGTTTGTACCTGTGCTCTCATAACCCCTTCCCTCCGAATATCAGTTTTCTCTTTTTGTCTCTGAATGAGAGCTTATAGGTAGCTCAGTGGCATGGCAGGACAGTTTATCTGATGTGACAGTGCTAGCCGTCAGGGTTGCTCTGGCATTGACAGCTGTGTGTGTGTGTGTGATGGGTCTTGCCATGTGTGGGTACTTTCTGTCATCTGCTAATGCATTTCGTTAGGTTGATTAACAGATGTGATGCAACTGACAGACCTTCACTTCTGTACATGTTTGTGAGAACAAATCATTGAAATGTGTGGGGGTGATTCTTCAGTAGTGTTATTTTCTTTTAAATATTTTCTGTTTAGTTGTTTGGTAGCCCTTTACAATAAGGTGGTATAAGTTAAGATAAGTTTAGTAAGTTCATTGGCTAACATAAACTAACAATGACCAATAGTTTTTTAGCAATAATTTTAGTTAATGTCAATACAATTGTATATGTGAGTTCATTGTGCATTAATGATTGTAAAAAGTTACAATTTTTGATTTTAAAAATGTATTAGTAAATGAATTTGAAACATGAAGTTAACATGAACTACGATTAATAAATGCTTATTAACAGTATGGTCTATTGTTAGCCAGTCCCTCCAGGATTTAGCAATTTATTTTTCTGATCAAAATGACTTTTTTCAGATTTGATTTTGCTGTTGTAATTTACAGAAATGTGCGCAGTGATTTTTTTCTCTATAATTATATTCATGCTTGTCTAATATTAAAGTATTATTTAGAAGTTCTTAAGTAATTAAATAATTAGGTAAACAGTCAGTGATAATAAGAACAGAGAAACAAAATGAAAATATGACAAAAAAATACAAATTCAAGATACGGATACAGTTTTCTTATTAAAAAAACTGGGTCGCTGGGATGATTTAAGGAAGATTTAATTCAATTCAATTTTAGCGCTTTTCAGAATTGGTAAGTGTTTCAAAGCAATTACACAATTACACTTTACATTAAAACAAGCAGGGGAAACACATAAAAATCGACAGACAATATGGGGTGGTTTCCCGGACAGGGATTAGCTTAAGCCAGGACTAGGCCCTAGTTTTCTTATGAAATATAACTAGTTTTAACAAACATGCCTAAAAACATTACTTGTGTGCATTTTGAGGCAAAACAAAGGGCACTGATGTATTTTTAGATATGTCAGTGCAAGATGTTACCAGTTAAGACAGCTCTTACATTTATTTTAGTCTAGGACTAGTCTGATCCCTGTCCGAGAAACTGCCCCTATAAGTAGCAAAATACAGCGGCTATGAATAAACTTTACAAGTGAGCGTATTAATAATGTATCGTATACAAGAGGGTGCTAAGTAAAGCCAAAGTCTGCTGACTGTCCTGGGGTTGAAAAAAAACCCTAGGAGAAAAACCTCCTGACTTTTTAGCCAGGAGGGAAAAAAGTCCTAGGAAAAAAACCCTTGGGAGATATATATACAGTATATATATATATATATATATTTATTGACGTTATATATATATATATATATATATATATATATATATATATATATATATATATATATATATATATATATATATATATATATATATATATATTTATATATGGGATGTAAACGGTATGTAAATGGATAAGGAGATTTAACGGGTTCCGTCGGTGGTCGTTGGTCAGGCATCGGCTGGGCATCACGTTGAAGGACGGCCAGTAGATCAGTGGTGTGTTGACCTCTACGGCAGCGGGAACTGCGTCTGTTTATCTCAATGTACTCGAGTTTGAGGACGAGACAGGAAGAGAGAAACAAAATCCTATTAGCGTAGCGGCCGTTCGCATGTAATGCAAGTGTCACACAGTGTTGTGTTTTAATATGCTCAGTTCCGGACAGGCTAGCTATTGCAGCATTAGTATATTGCCCAGACGAGTTATGTTATTAATAAAAATTGTATTGAAATAATTAACCGCTTCAGCCGTATAAATGTTTAAAAAGTTTTGATATTGATAAGAACATATGAATCAATACTTATAGCCAACACTGAGAGAGGTGCGTCATATAATGTTGTTTTATTGTAGGGTCGCTTTTAAAAAGTTTGAAAATGCAATTTTTTACAGTGTTGAAATAATTTCATTATTCAAATAATTTTTACTTTTTTGACAAATATGTATCTAATAATAATTTTTTACATTTATATAGTGCTTTTCTGCAGCACACAAAGTGCTTAAATAATAACAGGCGCCATGCGCACATGTTTAAATAGGGAAAACATGAAAGGGTTTGGTGGCTTCTAAATTCATCCCTGTTTGGATCCTAAGGAATGAATAGGGCTAGGCTAAATGCTAATACAGTCACGACGCGCTGTACAAAGACACATTGTACACATTGGAAAAAGATAGGTTTGTATTAATTTGTCTAAGTTGAGGTAAGAACATAGTAAAATATTGAAAAATGGTGGTGTTTTCCTTTAACAAATACAACCTTATTGAAACATGTTACCAGTTTTTTAATAATACACCTGTCCCTTCAACTGCATTTTCCTCATATAGAATTGTTAAAATTTTTAACATTGTACTATGTTGAACTTGAAAAATACTGCTACCATCTAATGCTACTAACACATATTGTATCAATAAAATAGTACACACAGTATCAATTATCCGCTTCAGCACACATTATAGCCAAACCCATTTGAAGATTGATCAAAACCAAAATCAGATCTTCATTCCAGGTCATGATAAATGTTTAAACATAGATGAAACATTGTTTGAAGAAGTTAAATTTTTCATGAGAGCATATGAAGAATAAAACAATAAATAATGGAAATCGACATATTTATGTGCTATATTTAATATCTAATTTATCTGCAACCCGAAATTCCTCTTGAGACATGCAGATTCTCAACCTAATCTGAATTATTCAAGCGAACAAGCCAGGAATACGGCCTGAATTATTCAAACTTTCTTGGTAAAGATCCTTTTTCCCAGAGGACCTTTGGACCTTTTGTATTGGATTGCGCTCGGCTCCTTTGAACAACATGATGTGAATGTGTGTGTCATTATCCGTGTGCCAAAGCTTTGATTTCACCCTACCAGGGAAAAAAGATCAGTGTTTGTATGCAGTGTATGTTGTTGCCAAGGCAACCATGCAACCTTTAACCCTACCTCAGACACGCATCACACATCTGCTGCACTACCGAGCGAGTTTGTTTCCTTGGCTATGATGATCCATGTCATAAATAATTAGGGACAATATAAAGTACACATGAAGTGACAGACCACAAATGTGATTAACCTGCAGGGAGAGGCAGTGTAAAAGAGCAAGAGAGATAAAGAGACAAGTTTGTTATAAATGATCTCAGTCTGCTAAGATATGAAAATTTATGAGATGTACAGTTTATAGCTTAGAGGTTATGATATGCAAATCACCTCCTTTGTCTGACCTCAGAGGAGCTTCTCAATAGAAGTTACTGCCTTTGTCTTCTGCTCCTTTCATATTTTTACAGGAACGGGACATTTAATCTTACACTTAGTCCCTTGAGTTCAAATTTCACACTATTCCCTCATAGATACCTGGTCTTATGCATCTTACGCTGCTCCTCTAACACGAGCGAGTGTCCCTCAGGCCTATAGTGTTCCTGTGAAAGAGCTTGGTGCTTTTTAAAAAATAGACTCTGTTACATGCCACAGATTCCACCTCCATTTGTTTCCCATTATGAACCTCAGAAAGTATTGTCTGTGCAGTGTATTATTGTAAACGCAACGATCAACACATTCAAATAAAAAAGCGGCACAATGTATCGATCACTTAATAAGCTCAAAATATTAAAGGTTTCAGATGTATTGTTTCGCTTCAGAATATATATTTTAACACAATTGAGTCATTGATTATTTGGATTTCTTTAATGATGGATGTACATGTATGTGTTTTTGGAACTTCAGAAGATTGACAATCATTACAAAGCATTAGAAAAATACACAAGATATTATTTAATATAACTCCAAATTAACTCCAAATATTTTCAGATGAAGTAAAAGTCTTGATGGTGAGTAAATAATGGAATGATCTATAATAATAATTAGGGATGCACCGATGTATCTGCCTGTAATCTGTATTAGCAGATAAAAACTTTTTTTGTGACAATGACAACAGAATTGCAGTTTTTTATGCTTTGCACTTTCAGAATTTCAGGGAGTAAAAGCCAAAACTATCTGCATCTATCAGAATCAGATGTCATTCTAAGTAATTGAATGTCGGTATCGGCAAAGTGCCTTTCCCAAGCTAGAGATCGCTGTCAAGCTTAATTTTTATTGTCTAGTGAATTTCTGAAAAACAGATGAAGGAAGAGACTAAAGAAAGAAAGTTACATTAAATGATTACTCAATCCCAATTATTTACTCACCCACGTCTTCTAAAATGACTTCTTTCTTTGTTCAGTCGAGAAGAAATTAAGTTTTTTTTAAGAAAAACATTCCATGATTTTTCTCAATTTAAAGGGACACTCCACTCTAGGGGAGCTGGAAAATGAGCCTATTTTTAATTAGACTTTATTTTAATAGACTTTATTTGACCCCAACACTTTATATATATACTATCTATACGATCCCAAAGAAGCATAAGAGTCTTATCTAGCTAAACGATCATAATTTTCAGCAAGACAAAAAATATGCACTTTTAAACCACAATTTCTCATCTTGCACTATGTGTGTGTGACGTGCCAGAGCAACCTCACATAATGTGTCATGACGCCAAAGGTCACGAAAAGGTATGCGAAAATACCGCCCCATTGTTTACAAGTGTGGAGAAGAGGACCATTCTGCCGTTGTTGTACAGTATGTGGAATGATATTAACTAATGTCCTTGTGTTTTATTTATTGTTTAAAATGGTCCGCAAATGTGTGTTTCACCTCATGATGCATTGTGTGACGTCGCGCTGGACCATCACACGGATAGTGCAAGACGAGAAGCTATGGTTTTAAAATTCATATTTTTATTTTAATTGCCGAAAATGACAATTGTTTTGCTAGATAAGACCCTTATGCCTCAGTTGGGATTGTTTAGCGCCCTTTGAAGCTGCACCGAAATTGCAATTTTAAACTGCATTTAAACTGTACACTGTTGGGGTCCAATAAAGTCTTTTTTTTATAAGAAAAATCCTCAAAAAAATGTATTTCTTCTCAACTGAACAAAGGAAGACAAACATTTAGAATGATATGGCAGTGAGTACTTTTTATGAAAGTGGAGTAATTCTTTAAAGAAGCTGTATGTAACATTAACTTATAGTGGTTGGACTTGGTATCGCAGATTAAATTCAAAAGAAGGTTTAGAGACTTTTTTTTCCATGTCCTCCTCTTGGGTTTCCAGACAGGAGTGCAACTGACAATGGAAAGCATAAGTTGATCTGCTCATTTTTATGTTTGCAATGTTTATAGTTATGTTTGCAAGTCACAAACCCGCTTTGGATTTCTATAACTAAATCTGTGGCTCATGACGGAGATTGCATCCACCGGAGGTCACATTTATGGGCACTTGTATTTAAGCAACCGTGAACTGGCAACCGAGCTGTCGAAATACACTATTGGGTAAACTGACAGTGGCAGGATCACACAAACCAAAACAAAAACAGACATTCAGGCACGGAAGGCGCATTTCAAAAAGAGAACAACTGGCTAAATTATTGTTTTTCAGAGAAACAGATATGTAAACGTCTACATGATCTTTCAAACATTTCTACAAATGTTTTATTTAGTCAAACCTACGCCAATTTTTCATAAAGTCATTTTTAACAAAATGTGAGTTGTGTTTGCTTATGCAGAAGTTGACTTCAAAATGCCAGAAGGAAAATTGATTGGAAAAGTAACTGCAAACTACTCCTTGATGTGCCACATTTTCATGTCTGAAGCAAAAAGCAGCACAAGTTATTCATTAAACGTTAATACTTTAAGTGTGAGCAAAAGCAGTGGTGATGCTTGCCATAGTAAACACAGATAATCACAGAAGAGTACAGATCATTTATTTCTTTCAAATATAATCCATTCTTTGGCAGAAGTCAGACGTTTAGTAAGCATTTCAGCTAGAGTTACAGTCTACGATCTTGTTTTCAGGTCCATCTGACCTGACAGCCATCAAGGGTGCTGCATGTTTTCATCCAAACGGAGACAACCATCTTTAACATGTTAATTCTGCAATCTCTCTCCCTCTTATTCTTATCTCCAGTGTCACAGGGATCCAGGGAAAATAAAGGTTATCTTAACCCGCTGTCAGATAGCAGTGTGTCACAGAGCTCAGCGAAACCTTCAGGCAACCATAATAAACAAAAGAGGAACGGTTTTCGCCAAACCATCAGTCTCATCAACTCTCTATACACCATCATCCTTGATAACAGTTCATCTGAGAGACTCCTGTGACTGGTGTTGAGGGAGCCGGATGGGAAGTGTTGGTGTGAGAGGGTGCAAAGTATTCGTGAGTTGGGTTGGGCGGATGTAGAAGGCTTTACAATTGACAGACGACACCCACTGGGAATCTATACCACGCTGACCTTGAGAGAGAGCGAGTTGGAAAGAATAGAGAGCCAGGGGGTGAAACTGATTGTAATTCAGCTTAGCAATTCAGAGATTTCGCTGCTTTGTTGTGCCTAACGTTAGGCCCCAGGAGCCTGGCTGGCATTGATGTTCGGTGCAGGGCATAAAAAGAAGAAAGAGGAGAAGAGTTTCCGTTAGCAACTGGGATCAGACATGCAAAGTATCCTGATCATCTGTGAGCCAGAGGGTGAATTTTTCGGAGATGTCTTTTTTGAGGGGGTCTTGCAAAAGATTCGGTACATATTTAGCTTATTATTATCATCTCTTTACTATACATAGATCTTTTATGTGGACTTCATTTGAAACCAGTTCAGTAAAAGGGTCCATATAATGATCATTGAAGTGAGACCGGCACATTAAAGCACACAAAGCATTTAGAAATGGACACTTACTCACTCCATTTACTCCTTTCAGTTTAAGTTTTATGAGACTCCCTATTCGCACTTGTCAGTTCTGCGCTAGCTAACTGAGTTTAACATTATTACTCAAACTACAGGCAATGCTGCAAAATAGCATAACACTTAACAGCTGTATGTCAGAATGCGTTTCCATCTCTTTTTTTTACCTGCTTCTTATCTTTCTCCATCAATTACTGAGGTTTTAACACCCGTTGTACCCTCGGTGGTACCTGATAAGATCATACATGTTCGTGCCATGGGCGGCAATGCTTTACAAGTCGTTGTTCACAATTGCGTGGTGTCAGAAGCGGATGCCAGAGAGACATGCTTGGGTGACTTTTTGGAAAGGGGAGATTTTTTGTTAGTGTCTCCCGAAAGGAAAGAAAGAACAGATGCGAGAAGCTGCTGCTTTTAATAAAACACATTGCTGTTGTCTTTCAGGACAAAGTCTGCAGAGAAGGAAAAACTACAAGAGATGTGGAGCCAACAGGCCAGCGAGCAGACGGCTGCAGTGGAGAGGTAAATCACAATCATGAAATCTGTCTGATGTTTGAACTATTTCTTTTAGCAAATAATATCAATAACATCGTCTAATTTATTTATTTAGTGCTTTTCTAAAATGTTGCATTGTTTCAAAGAACTTTACATGAAAAAGGAAAACACAGTAAACTGAAAAATTATTAAATATTTAGAATATAATATAAGTATTATTGAAAATGTTCTTGTCCTTAACTATCGTAATCTACCTCTACTTAAACTGTAAAACGGTAAATTTATTTGACTATAGAACATTTATTCAATCAGTATAGATGACAAGTAACTAATTAAACCAGACATGCCTTTATAGTTTACAAATGACCGTTAAAAAGAAGAGAAGATTAAGACCAGGACTCTATCATAAGTCAATTTCGGACCGTTTAGTTCTGGTAATAAATTTACAGGAAAGAGTACTGGGACGCTTTTCCAAGAACTAAATATTCCCCAGTACTATTGTGCAGCCAGGACTCTAAAGTGACGTACTCCGATCTGAAATCAGCGCAAATTGCATTCACATAGTGAAGGGTGATACAGAAGACATCCAGACAACAATCTGCCCCAAACAATAAGCGCAAAATCACAACAGTTGTTAAAGACTAAATGACTAAATCAGCTTTTTGTGAAATGTGAATAATCTGTATGTGAGCTAATTTTACAAGTAAGGCTAATATTAAGGTCAGGCGTGTAATTTATATGGGTGATTATAATTAGTCAGTGTCTATACTGTTACTGTCAAACTCTGTTACCAAGTTAACAGTGTTGGCAGTATGTAACAGAACTGTCTGGCAGTCATGCACAGCTGCTTTTACATGGACAATTGTAAACGGTTTAAATGTTCAAAACGATTTAAAATGCTCTATATAAACACCTCATTTGGAATAAAAAGAGCCAAACCGATTAAACTATAAACGGCCACTAAACCAACTTAAAGTTGCATTTCCGCCACCTACTGGACTGGAGTGTATGTGCAAAAATGTAGAATTTATGTATGATGCAGAGAATGCAGCTTGTGTTGTTAAGGGAAGTCATGTGAAGTGACTGTCTTGTCGCTTAAATTTTCCCAATCTCCTTCCAATCCTCTGTAAAGTGATACGAGACAGCGTTGTCTCTGGTCAATCCAGGATTTATACCCTGATCCTCAAATGCGTATGTTTGGACTCGCTCTTGCGGACATGTGAAGTCAAGCACGTATTTTGGGCACATGTGAATGAGTGTTTTAGCTGCTGCTTTTGACAGTTATCACTAGGTAGACTTCCCAAATTGCTGTTGATATGCGTGTTTTTCCCCTATTTTTTTTGTAATGATCCAAGTTAATACAATCCCCTCTCAGTTATCAGACTGTGGAAATTGAGACAGCATTTTAGCTGACAAGAAAATACTTTGACTGGGGTGAAAAGTAAATTAAACCAGATACTGTTGTCCTTTAAATTCACAAAAACATGTCATTTATTAACCCTCATGTCGTTCAGTGAGGTTTATTGTCACATTTGCACTATAATCTGTTTATCATATAAATGTTAATTTATTAACTAACATTAACAAACAAAAAGCAATACATTTGTTTAAGTACTTGTTTATCTTTTTTTACTTTTATACAACTGTTTATGCTAGATAATGTTAAGAAACAACTTTGTATTAGAAATATATTAGAAAATGATAAAATTAACATTACATTAATCAGGGCTTTACAGTATATTTATATATATAGTATGAATGAATTCGGACATATTACATCCACCATATTATACATCACAGGTCCGTAGCCAGCCTATTGAAAGGGGGGGTTCTTTTTTTCAAAAAGTGGAATTTTTTTTGCAGTTTTTCTCCTCCTTTTGTATTTAATTATGAGCAGGGCCATACGCAGGATTTTACAAATACTGAGGTCCATATATGTATTTTTGTAGGGCATGCACCCCAGGAAAAAAATATTTTTCTGCTCTACATATATGAATTTCAAAAAACATCAGAAAACCAAAGAATTAAATAACTATAGATTTCAAACCATGTCAGTACGCAGAAGATTTGTGTTGGTCATTATAGGAATGCATTGTAATAATTATTTTACCATCCTGGGCACAATGGGCTGTCAGTAAAGTAAACATAGGCTTACTGAATATAGGATCATTTTAGTGAATTAACTAAAGGCCATCAATAATTAGTTTATTAAATTAATTCAAAATATGCACACACTTATTATACACTTTATATGCTTAAATACAACACAACTGCAGGGAACTAGAACTGTATAAATGGGTTGGCAGAGGCTACTTTAGGGGGTCCATATCCCATGAAAGAAAACTGAAATTATTAAAAAAGCATAAATGAATCTACGATTACTTCACATTACCCACATTAGATAAATATTCTTCTTGCCCTGCATGCATTATACTAACTGTGTAAGATGTAAACATAATGCAAGCCTTCATTTTAAAATTCTCGCATCTGATTTAATGTCTGGTAATGAAGCAAAAGGCTTCTTGTTAACTGCAGTTACTTTAGTAAAAGTTGTTCAGAAAATCAAAATTCCACGATAAACCTTAAACGTACTTTTAATATCAGAGCTCAACACTATAGGCTACAGTCAGGACCAGTGAGTGACTTTCTCTTCTTTTGTTGTTTAATTAACTTTAATGACTTCAACAGGTACCGTGCTGTTTATTGGGCTTTAAGACCGAATGCAATAAAATGTTAAACCAAAAGATGAATGGGCTCATTTAAACTCCGTTCACGCGCATTACCGGTGGATGAAGCGTTGTACCGCACACGTGATGCGTCGCGTTTTCCAGTTCAAGCTTCGCATCAGTTCAGTACAACACAGTGAATTTAATCATACAGTAACAAAGATATCTTAACGAATAAAAGAGTGGCGTTGAATTTTGTTAATAAACACGCGCTGAATAATGGGAAGTGAATTACTGGAGGGAGTTAAAGCAACGCATTAAATTTGAACACCCATGTGTGCTCAGCTGCAGTAATGTTTCTTGTCTTGTCACCTTGACAATCACTGCGCATCTGAACCCTGTGTTGCACCTTTGTCTGCCTGGTCTGATTTTATTGGTCATCTCGGAATAATTTTGACTTTATCTTACTTAACGGGGTGCAGCTCAGACCTGTTGGCTTGTGACACCACACTACCGCGAGATCTATTTAAGAGTCATTTACTATAGAATCGGTCTCGCGGTGCTAAGACGTCACGTGCCGATCGGTCTGCGCAGCGCAGCCAGAAGTCAAACGAGCGCTGAGCGTTGAGTCAAATAAAACGAGCATCAGAAAATGACAGAAATCATGCGTTTAGCTTCAATAATGTATCATATTAATTTGAAACAGGAACCCAGAATTTTTGTCACAAGCATTGATTAAAACAATGATGACAATAATCAAGCGAAAAAACGACTTAAATTCTGGACCTTTTGGCAGTGAGGGGGGGTTTGTTCGAACCACCCGAACCCCCCCTGCTTACGGGCTTGCATCACGATGAAACATTTCATCATAACAAAAAGTGAGCTGTTAACTGTTAAACAAGGGCAATTTAAACACAAAGGACAGCTGTGTTATGTATGTATTTGCATTTGAATACAGCCGCATTACAACTTTCGGACATTTTTGAATAAAACAACGCCTCTCCTTTTTCTTCATTGGATAATTCCTCTCCTGGGGGCTCACGGGCTAGTAAAGTGTCCATCGAATACTACTCGCCCCGCCTACTGCTATATAGTATGGAGGAAGGAGGTTTCGGACACAGTGCCTCTCTCAATCTTTCTCACACACATATATGACTGTCACACCATTACTGTAACCTTGTAATAGAGTTTGACAGTAGCAGAATTGACACTGACTAATTTGGACAACAGAAAATCATAATATAATCTTGTTATCGATTAACAATAAAAAATATAACCATTTGAAAAATCGGAAAAAAATCAGGACACCAAATATAACTGCTTTACGGATTTGTTTAGTCTTATTATTGTTTTATATTGTACATTTATTATTATTTATATGTTGTTATAAAAGTTTTCAGTAATCTCTCATATATGCGTGTTTCGAAAAAAGATCTCAATGTCAGAGTTTCTCATCAAATTCAATAATAGCGATGCTGTCCACGTTCATTTTATAGCTTTGTACTCTTACTGCATGTTAAAAATCTAATATTTGTCTTTTTAAATAAACATTTGAAAGAGATTTAATACTGAAGAGAAATCTCCATTAAATCTCTTGACCTCTAAACAATCATGTTTTCTTCTGAAGAAAAAAAACAGTAGTCACTTGTATCAGGACGATATAAATAGAGCATGACAAGCCTCTGTGGTGACATTTTATTTGTTTTGATTAATGTCATGGACCATTAAACTGTGCACAGCCATGAACTATTGTGTACCTGTTTGACTAGGGTGTGCTCATGTGTTTGTGTGTAAAAGTGTGTGTGTGCGTGGCAGAGACAGATTTTGTTAGTATCTGTCAGTCATCTGTAATTTCAAGTGTCTCGGTGCTTTCATGCGCATTCCTGGATGCGATTTCGAGCATTGTGCGGCGTGACACGATTGCTTTCCCGAAGAGAGGTCAGGGAACACGCTGTGATATAAAGAGGATTTATGAAAAGGCATAAAAGCTTTTCGCGTAGGGCAAAGAGACCTCAGACACAATGATGGGGGTCTGTAAGATCTTGAAGACCTTAGAAGTATAAAGAGGAACGTGAGGCGTGTGAGCTCAGAAAGCGACATGCATGTGTTCCTATGCTTTTTGAGGTCGCACCCTCCTCTCTCCAAGTACCATAGCAGTGTTTCAGATAGAGAGATATTTTAAAGTTATTACATTCTATAAAGCATCAGCAGGCTGAAGCTGCGTGTGAAGCTCTGTGATGGCAGATGGAAGCACTTCCCATTTGAGGCTTTGGGTTTCAGAGCTTCCCGCACACACACATACACACTTCTCATCTCAGTTTTCAAAGCTTCTTTAATTTTCACCACCCCAGAGGAGCAATGATATCTCCAAAGCAGGCTCATCTGTCACATGCACTAACGATTTTTCTGATGACAGATATCAGACTGAAACTTTGTTGAATTCACCCCCCACCAATCCTTTATCACGCTTTTCACTCTCGGAAACCCCCACAGATACACCCATGTGCTCCCCACATTTCGTTCATTTCGTATTTCACTTTATATTAAACATATGTTAAGCTTCAACATTTCATTTATTGTTTAGGCATTCCAGAAGTGGTCTGTGTGTACTTCGGCATTTTTTTATCCATGACATTCACGTTAATCTGCCGCATACAAAAAATCTCCACAGATGTGAGTGTGCCTGCGGGATGACGCTTATCTTTGTTTGATTTATAGAACTAAGACCATACAGTCCTCTTCTGAACACGTTCTTTCATTTTTCGTGATCGGTCCTCATAAAGAGGCCTTGAAGATATTGTATCTTCTGTTAAAGCTGCTTTATAGAGGAAACTGTCTTGATCTTTAATGCGGTTCACATGGGATGTGTACCATTGTCACACTATTTCCTGAAGTGTCTCTTCCTCTATCAGGAGGATGGAGGCTCGCAGATAAGGTTTGCTGTGTTTGGGAATTTCCTAGTTTTTTCCTGGAAGGAAAGATAGAGAGTGGACAGGGTCTCCTGAAGGTCCTTGTTCAGGGAGCTAGCGGAAGTTTTTGGACACCTGCTGTAACTGATAAGTAAGTGTACAGCAGTGAAATGTATTTGTGTAAGACGAAGACCTTTTCACCTTCTCATCTCATTGTCTGTGTAACCAGACCTAAATAGCCTGTTTACAATAGGTATCGTTGGTGCACTTCTGGCTATTCCAAAACATTATGTATCATATTTGTTACCCTGCCTGTGAAAACCCAGCTAAAGGACTATGGGCCTTATTTTAACGATCTAAGTGCACGGTCTAAAGCGCACGGCACACGGTCCGAATCCACTTTTGCTAATTGAACGATGGGAAAAATGGTTTGTGTGCCGAGCGCACGGTCGAAAAGGGTTGTTCCTATTCTCGTAATGAGTAATGGGTGTGTTTTGGGCGTAACGTGCATCCCCTTTAAAAGCCAATTGCGCTGGCGCTATGTCTAATCCCTATTTAAATGACGGACTTTGTAAACTGAAAAACTAAGCGAAGGAAGAAGACCCCCAATTTAAGATTAATGTTAAATCATTGTGTCGTTTTTTATTTGTATTGAAATTGTTATTTTTTTATTAAAACCTTTAAAAACCCGTTTTCTTTTAGCCATGGAAGTAAAAAAGCAGGCTTTTAATTGCTGTAAATGTATGGATATCCAACATCATCAAAACAGTATGAAAAGGTTTTACTCTAAAAATACTTTTTTTTGTAGGAGAAGATAAATAATTTACGTCCAGAGAGCCGTTTCAGCACTCGGACAGCGTCATGAGTTTTTTTTAAAGCATTACTTTAAAAATGTTTCTCATCTCACCATATCCACAGGTACAGAGTCATCATATACAATAAATCTGTAGGGTGGCATTTAAAAAAAAACATTTAAAAATAGGTACAATATTTGCATTTGTTTAAAGCAAAACATTTAATTATTACCAGGCTACAGGTGAAGCAGCTCTTTACGCCTTCTAAAATCTTGTAATTGGTCCTCATTTATGTTCAAGAGACTCAATAATAATCGTTTACATTTGAATCCTTAAATTTTTCATATTATAAAAAGGGTTGTGTTCTGCTGTGCATCCATGTTTGGGATAAGCAAACGCGTATTGTCGTCCCGTATTATGAATCCGTTTATTAAATAACAAAAACTTTATTGCGCCATTGACTTTAGACTTTAGACCAGGTTTTTGTTGGTCAATGGCGTAGTCTATTTTAGTTGCTCCAAAATAGCAACGTGCCAACAATGCGCCTGAACACACCTCGTTTTCAGACCAGAACGCCCCGGGGTGCAAAATTGGGTGCAAATGCATTTGCTATTTAAATAACGTGGTGCTAAACGTGAAAATGATAATTGCTCCGGGTTGAAACTAGCAAAAGACACTTACTTCGAGCATTGCGCTGCATTGTGCTGGGTGTATGATAGGGCCCTTTATGTTTTCCACATAAAATCATCCTACATAATGTACAGAACATTCTGTCAAAATATAACCTTGATATGTTTAATATTGACTGAGAAAGGCCTTTTGAAAGATTAAAATCAATAGCCTCTTTCACACAGTAATTTCTGTAAATTACCATGAATTTACCAGTAAATACAAAAATGTGCTGTTCCGTCTTTTAACCAGTAAGATATAATTCACACATCAGTATCAAAATACCGGTAAACTCTGAGAGAAAGCAGAAGTTACCTGTGGCACACAGCGAGCTCAGTGTTGTATTTGTAAACAATGGCGGGTTATGACTTCATATCCACGGTCTGTATTTTGTTGTTTTCACATCTGTGGCAAACGCTGATGGTCGCAAAGTTGCTTGTGACCAAACAACTTTGCATTAGGCGACGTCAAACAGAACCTGCGTTTTTAACAACAGTACTGTTTGCACATTAGGCTTCACAGAGGGTGTGCTAAGGAATTCGGCAAATAGATGGTAAGCTGTTTTAAACAACTTTTGTGAAGAAATGTGGATGTTAGCTTCAGGTGTGCTCGACATTTAAGCAGCGTGTGTGTGGAAACGTCCGTAAACAGTGTGGAGGTAAACGCGTCATCTGTATCAAAACGTTATGATTGGCTCGAAGCTGTCAGTGCGGTCTGACGTTGTCCGTTCTAAATGACGATCATCTATATTTTTTGGTTCACACATAGCGCTTACCGGTAAATTACTAATAATCTTACAACCTCTTTTACTGGTAAATTGGCAGCACTGATTTAAATTACCAGTAAAGACAATAAAGGGACTATTGGCTAAAATCAGTGTGAAATCAAACTTTGATGCTTTAAATCTCATAATTAGATTATAAGGCTTCAGCCTGGATTTCACAGACAGAGTCACCTATATTTTTCATGGAAAGGGCAATCCCAGAATGCATTGCATCATACTTACATTTAATATGTTTTAAAGAAAATGCTTCTGTTTCACTATTACATTCCATCTGATTAAAATGGGCTATTTTATCTGATAGTTATTTGTATATTGTTTGTGCTTATTATGTTAACACAGAGCTAAGACAGAGTTAACACTAACGCCCGACTCTTGGAATCAACTGTAAGTGTTAGCAGGTGTTAATCAAGTCTCCTTTACACTTAAGGGAGTGTTTTAAATTAGTCGTTTATCACATTCCTTTTGGGTTACCCTGCTAAAAACCAAGCTTACACCATAACATGACTTCATGACAACATCCCATGCTGGGGGCCAGCATCCAAATTATGCTTTTTATATTCTACTCACTATGTAGGCAGCACAGAAAGGCAGCTCAGTATCCTTCAGAACAGAGGCGTTTGTGTGTGTGTGTGTGTGTGTGCGTACAGATGTGTGCAGATATGCGGCTTTCATGTGGGTGTAAATGGTTGCATGTGTCGTGAGTCAATATGTTCACGCTTTCCCCCGAAGGCTGTCCCGAGACTTGAGGGAA
This sequence comes from Misgurnus anguillicaudatus, assembly GCF_027580225.2. Taxonomy (NCBI): domain Eukaryota; kingdom Metazoa; phylum Chordata; class Actinopteri; order Cypriniformes; family Cobitidae; genus Misgurnus; species Misgurnus anguillicaudatus. The sequence goes on from NC_073351.2 coordinate 17,152,822, forward strand.
AAGGAGGAGAGCCGGTTGTCATGTCAACAGCGATGCAAGTCCCTGCAGGAGCAGCTGTTGGCGTGGCAACAGAAAGAGGAGGAGGTGACCCGGAGACTGGAGCGGGCGGAGGTCGAGATGAAGGACCTGAGAGAAGCCCGATCAGCTCTACAGCAGGAGAGGTTCGACACAAACACAAAACACTCTTACCGGCCGCGCTCCACAGCAGGAGTAAACAAATACAGTCTTGCTTACTCAGTTGCCATGCATTAATACATACAAATAGGTTTGTGTGCAGTCACACTACAGATGTCTGGCTTTTTCTCTTTGCATCCTTCTGTCCCACCTGCTCCTCTAAAAAATCGGTCGGCACGTCTGGACTTGTAAGACGTGACTCATTGTTCGTGAACCTGTTTCTTTTTTATCCGTCTTCATTTATACAAAAAACCTTTACACAAATGCTGACTAGCAAAGAAACATTAAGTTCCATTTAAAGTAAAAAGCTACTAGGCCTGCATTACAGCGATTTTACCATGGTTATGAAGTGACAGACAGACACTTCATAAAAACTGTACTAACTTAAAAATTGTGGTAAAATAAGAGTAATGTACAACATCTTGGCATATTGCATCTATACAATGCCAATATACTAAAATACACCAGTAAATTTTGAATATATATAGAGATACATTTATTTTTGATTATAACCATTTCAGCTCATCCAATCAGAATTCAAAGTTTGAACTATTAGTTTTATAAACTGTAGTTATCTATGCCAAATAGCTTGTTAGTTATCGTTTAGAAAAAAGTGTCTACTAAATGCCTGAATGTCTAAACAAATGTGATAAATGTAACGCTTATGCATTAACAAAACAACAAAAAATTGCATTTGTTTTTTCAAATCCAGGCCTAGGTCTCTTAATCTAGTTATTAGATATGGAGCAACAAAGTTTGATTTGACTTATTGATTTCAATTTTTGACATTACCTTACTCAGGCAATATTAAAAATATCAAAGTTATATTTTCACAGAATGTTTTTTTACATAATGCATGATGATTTAATGTAGAAAACAGTAAATTACAAAACAATGTTTGTCGTTGCTACTCAGTCTCATGTAGATGCGTATAAATAGCACAAAGTGTGAAAATCGTGCAGTACATACGGCAAATTCCACTTTGGCGTGCATATGATACGCCAGTCCTTCCCATTCACTTAAATGGCACATCTTTTTTGTAGTTTTCTTTATTGGTTTCTACATTTTTTTCTGTTTTTTTACTTGGGTTTAGGGTTAGTTTTAAGATTTGCTTAAGGAGGATATTTAAAGTTGCAGTGTGTAAATTTTAGTGGCATCTAGTGGTGAGGTTGTGAATTGCAACCATTGGCTCAGTCCACTGCTTACCTCTTGCTTTTGAAACACATAGAGAGCCTACGGTAGCCGCCACCGGACAAACATGTCATCGTTGGAGACAACTTAGTAAAAAGGTTTGTTCTGTAGAAACATGGCTGCACAAAATGGCGGCTTCCATGTAAGGGGACCCTCTGTGTATGGAGATATAAACTTCTCATTCTAAGGAAACAAACACATAACTGTTCATTATGAAAGGTCTTTATTCACCCCTTATAATTTAGTTTTGTATATTTTTTTGCATTTCTGTCAAGAGATCCTTCTATAAATTACACACTGCACCTTTAATATACAGGTTTCTCCATGTTTTTGTCTATATTTAAGCCATGGTCGCTTGGAGTTAGGGTTAGAATTGGGGTTTGGATGTCGTTTTTATATAACAAAAAGTTGTTCTAACCCTAAACCCAAGTGAAAATGGTAAAAAAAATAGCTAAATAAATTGAAACAAATAAACAAAACGACAAAAAAGATGCGCTGTTTAAGTGAATATATAGGAAGGACTTTGGCGTATGTATTGCATGATTTTCACACTTTGTGCTATTTATACGCAACTCTGTGAGACTGGGTTGGTCTGTCTGTCTGTCCTAAAGCGGTCTTTGTCTGGATCCGTCTCTCGGGTGTCATTATCCTACCGGTTTTTAAGGTTCAGCTGATTGGCTCAGTCCAGATCAAGACCTGTTTAGTAGTCTGAGTACCTGTGTTCCTCTTACATATCTTTTCATTCACCCGCCCTCCACTTCTCAAACCTGTTTTCTATTTGATCTTCCATTGTTCTTTTCCACCTGTTCACCGGGGTAATTGCAACTCAATTCACGTCTATCCTCTCCTTTATTAGGGCCTAATTGTATCCATCCCCACCTGGGTCTTGAGTTTCTGTTTGTATGTGTTTTTCTCCCCGTCAGTGGCCTTTTGTTGCTTACCAGCTGTTGCGTGTTTAGATGTCTCGTGTTGTTTGTATACACGCCTCTGTCCCTGTGGTCTACCTGTCTGTTAGCAACCAGCAGTACTGGGGCTCTCCATCTCTGCATCGTGTGCTGTATTTATTCAAGCTCCTTTACACTTCTGCTGGTGTGTCTCAGTGCAGCATCGGGTGATGGTCTCATTATCCTCCATCTGTGCTCACTCATGTCTCACTCATTTTCACCTGTTGATGTTCAGGCTTGTTTGATCTTCAACACCCTTTCCTTGTTAGGCCTGTGCATTCCCGATTGGCATACATATTGAATATTAGTGATGGTGAATAATGGGAACTACATGTATGGTGCTTGTAAGGTCACAATAGATGGGTGTGTTATTATGCAAAGCTGTTCAGAGTGGTTTTTAGTGCACTGGCAGTACGTACTGAATTAGAAGTATTTACTTATCGGCCGTTAAAACAGTACGTTCTATATATGGCTAGTGTGAATGAAATTTGGACATACTGTATCTTCCATGTTGATACATCATGTGGCATTTGTCGTCATAACAACAAGAGAGACATTAATTTGGACGATGTTAATCAAGCGCAATTAATCACAAGGAACAGCTGTTTTTCTTATGTATTTACATTTGAATAGAGCTGTTACCACTTTACGACATTGTTCAATATGACGCCTCTCCTTCTTCTTCTTCTCCTTCTTCTTCTTCTTCTTTGGGTGACTCACAGGATAGTAAAGTATTCATTGAATGCACACTTTAAATCTTGCTGGAAGTAGTAGGTTATCTGGGTTCTTTTCACCAATTTTTTTTGAAAACGATGAATTCGAATACTATGAAAAACGAATTACATTATTGCAAAAAAATCTGAAGGAATGAGGAAAAAATAAAATGTCACGGGCTCTTTCGTCTGTGTAACACAGCGGGAATTTTTTAAAGAATGTTCTGGGAACATACCGTACTTTCCGGACTATAAGGCACATCATTCAAAAATGCTGAGTTAACTGTGGTAATAACTGTGGGTTTACACCAAATGCGAAGTGTGCAATCGCATCGCGTTGCTCGCTCTAGATTACTCGCGGGATTTAACTTCGAGTCATGCGTATTTTTTGCTCGAGTTGAATATTTTCAACTTGGGTGAAGACGCGTTTGAGGCGAATAGCACGTGTTTTCCCATATCGCGTCATTCGCATCGCCCCACGCGAGGACGCGTCTGATCGCGTCTTTGCATTAACTTTGTATGTAATCTACTTGCGCAAATCGTTGAACTCGCATCTGGTGTAAACCCACAGTTAGTCACAGTGGACTATACGTCGCGTTTATTTTGAAAATTATTTCACAAAATCCAAGCTGAAGAGCAGATATTTAATCTGGAAAGGCCAGTTATTCAACTAAACAATAGCAGACAGAACAGCAGGCTGAATAGATGTCTGTACGTTAAAGTCATATTATCAGTTATTTAAACGATAAACCATAGCATACAGAACTTACTTGGAAGGCTGAATAGGCTAAATTAACCGAACAACCCAACTAGCGTGAAGTTCGCATACTTGTCATTTCACATTACTGAATCCATTGAATTACATAAATACAAAAGCGAACTCTCGCGGTTGTAGAGGGATATGTTGTCTCTTGCCTCATAAATGTCAAAATTAATTCATATTGACTTAGAAGGCGCACCTGACTATAAGACGCAGCACCAGCCAAGTTATGAAAAAAACGCGGCTTATAAACTGAAAAAAACGGTACTCACTTTATTTACTGATTTTTGCCTACTAAATAGTATGGAAGTAGGTGATTTTGGACGCAACATTAGTGATGTTCTGGTTTCTAATATAATCATTAATAGTTTAGTTAGTGCACTTACAAATCCTTCAACGTATGAGTAATAACATAGTGATGCTTGTCTTAACATGTTTCCCAGTATTGCAGTTACTAATACACAGGGTTTTTCACTGGTGTCAACTTTGTCTACTTCTGCCTGACTGTCTACCGTGAAAACTTCCTGCCCGAGTCAATTGGAGTTTGACGTCTTGAAAGGCAGATATCTGATTTTTGAAAGTACAGTGATCAGTTAGTCATATGGCATGAGTCAGATGTGAGGGCCTTATTAGACACATGCTCATACCTGTGCTGTAGGTGAGGTGGAGTCAAAGGTTGCAGGTGCTTGACTAATAAGATGGAAATGACTATTTAGGTTGTCAAGAAGAAGCCTCAAGCATAAAACGATTTACATTTTTGCGAAAATATCTAAAGGAATGAGGGTTCCCGGCTCTTTCTTCTGTGTAACGCAGTGGGAATTTTTTGAAGAATGTTCTGGGAATTTTTTCAAGATAATTAACTAAATGAAGACAGGGTCTCCAATTCGAATCAGTGTTTTGAACTCAAGAATCAGGTCTCATACATGGATGAATCATTCGTCTTTTCAAATTTTTGTAAACTGAATCAACCAGTTCATTAAAAAGATCCATTTGTTTACAAATTAAACATTGCTTTCTCATTAACGTTCGTGAATACGCCAAGAGCATCGGCAGATGTCAAGATTTTGTAGTAATGGTGAATAAAGCAAGTCAAGACATACATAAACACTCCAGCTTTCTTTCAACCTAGTTTCTATATTACTAGGTCAGTTTGGCATTATTTCTAAAGCTCTGAAGGATAAACAAAGAGGTTAACAGAACGTTCTGATCGTGTGCTTGAACTAACTGTGCTGTTTTAGTTGAGAGGGACAAGTGCACACACGCACACACAAAATAACTGGGACCCTGCGGTAACCAAGCTTTGCCAATTATCACAGTCCTGGCAGACCAGAGCAAAAGAGTTTCTGACCCCTTTTTCACCCTATAAAGGACATCTTGTCCCCCAGCTCACTAGTTTTCTTGCCCAACTGCTTCATCAGTCTTTGTGTGTCTTTTGAATAATAAGGACAGACCCGTCTTTCATCCGTTTGACCGGATCACAGTGACACTGTTGATGTGTTTTTAGATGAAGAGAGAAGGAGTGTGACACTTTACTGTGGGAGCACTTTTAGATGGTCTCACATACACACAGCCTGGGGTTGTACAACCACAAGCAACCCCCTTTACACTAGCTAACAAAGACCAGTTCAAAATGAGAAAGTGTCATCATTTCACTTCTGGTCAAATTAGAATAAAACCGTTTTGAAATGATCTCTTGGCACACGAGCTCAAACATATACAGTTTAAATTCTACATATTCAATAATGTTCCTCATTAAAATTATGTGAATCATATAAAGGGTGTGTCCCGCGTGTGTCCTTACGACCCTGCAAAGGACAAGCAGTTTTGGATTTGGACCGTATGGAATTATTAAGAAGTTGTTTATTATTAGCGAGGGGCAACCTTTGATCTTTGTTTGATGATGCCAATACGGAAGTGACTTAAATAAAAATAAAAAATTCATTGAGTGGCCACTAGAGGCTGGCTTCAAAAGGAAGTCAATTCCCATAGACCTCCATGGTAAAATGCCCAACTTTACAGTAGAAAATATGTTTACAGCCTGGTACAAAAAGTGTTTTTAGTCTGTATAGCTAATTTTGCCCTTCATGACAACTGTGAGGGGGTGAATTTTTTTGTAACTCATCTGTTTAAATTATATTAAGCCTTACCCTGCGTTCACACCAGCCGTGGTACAGGCGGCAAATAGTTGGACGCTTGTAAATCTTTAGTTTACTAGCTTTATTCGTGCGTGAAAGCTGTGCGCGAAATTCTAGTCATTCGAGACATTCACGTGGAAATTCACGTCATGGGAGGGGCTTCTGCGACTCCGCTCGCTCCCTGTAATCACGTGACTAGTAGAGCAAGCTAACCGCACTGCAGGATGCCTATTCGCGTCTTTGCATTGACACTTGCGCTTGCCACCTCTTTTACGTCTGGTATGAATAGAGACAGAGCGCAGTTATGCTAATTTGAAAACCACGCCCACCGGGGGAAAAGCAATCCAACCGTCTCCGTTGACTTTGTATTGCGAGAGGCCACCTCATTGTCATTTCTGGCTTATAACAAAAACGGAATAATGCCTAAAAGCTGCTGTGTCACAGGGTGTACAGCTAACAAGCCCAAAATCCCAGAAATAAGTTTTTATAAGCTCTCGAGCTGTAAAACTCAGCCTCTAAGGAGAAAAAAGTGGATTGCTGACTACGTTTCCCCTATAGTGGGCGCAGTTCTACTAATAGTAGTACTATGAAAAGTTGCCTGTTTCCACTTTTGTGTCTTTTAACACTCGTTTTTTGGGACTGACAGCCTATAAAAACTTATTTCTGGGTTTTTTGGCTTGTTAGCTGTACACCCTGTGACACAGCAGCTTTTAGGCATTATTCTGTTTTTGTTATAAGCCAGAAATGACAAGGAGGGAGCCTCTCGCAATACAAAGTCAATGGAGACGGATGGATTGTTTTCCCCCCGGTGGGCGTGGTTTTCAGGTTATGAGTATGACGCGTTGCGCTCTGTTTCTATGCGACATTAAAGTTCTGCATAATTAAGGGCGTGGCCACTTGAGTGATGGGGGAACTGCCACTGTTGTCTCTAGAGTCGAGCTAGGCGCGTGTGGTTTTAGCAACCAGCCACCTTTGCTTCACCCATGTCCTGCCTCTTTACCCATTTTCGGTTATCCGCGAGTGATGCGTGGTGATGTGACGTTAAGCTCAAAAATGCTTTTCACAAACCTATGGGTGACATCACGGACACTACGTACATTTTTTACAGTCTATAATAGAGGTTATGCACGTGACGTCACCTTCGGCGAAAGTGGCTGCAGTTAGGGCCGATTCACACCGGCTGCGTGGCATGTGCGTTTCAGCTGCGTGGCGTGTCCGTTTTTATTTAGGCTCCCATGTTAGCAGGTTTGACAGTTCACACCGCCTGCATGACACGCACGTCTCAGGCGCGGCTCGAGCCGCGCTGAAAACGCGTGCATGCTAGGAATAGGACCGACGCCTATTTTTCACGCCACACTCAAGCGTCTTGGAAGTGTTTCCAGGCAAAATATGTGTCACCTATAGCAACAGCAGCACGTCAGCGCTGCGTCAGGCATGCTTCTGGTATGTACAGACACAGAAAACGCGACGCAGCCGCCACGCAACTGACATGCAACTGATACGCCACGCAGCCAGTGTGAATCGGCCCTTACGCCCACTGAGTGGCAAAAAGTCTGGGCAACAGCATTAGGGCCGATTCACACCGGCTGCGTGGCGTGTGCGTCTCAGCTGCGTGGCGTGTCAATTTTTATTTAGGCTCCCATGTTAGCAGGTTTGACAGTTCACACCACCTGCATGACATGCACGTCTCAGGCGTGGCTCGAGCCGCGCCTAAAATGCGTGCATGCTAGGAATAGGACCAACGCCTATTTTTCACGCCACACGCAAGCATCTTGGAAGCGTTTCCAGGCAAAATATATGTCACCTATAGCAACAGCAGCGCGTTAGCGCTGCATCAGGCATGCTTCTGGTATGTACAGACACAGAAAATGCGACGGAGCCGCCACGCAACTGACATGCAACAGATACGCCACGCAGCCGGTGTGAATCGGCCCTTAGTGTAGCGTGAAAAACGCGTCTAAAATAGGAAAAGTAGTTGTGTGAATGACTGTGCTAAGCTAACAAAATTTGGAGCGGTCGTTTTCCAAAAAACACTCAAAGGTGAAGTAAATCAGTAGCCAGGTATGTAAAATTTGGGGATAAAAAATCCTATAAAAATACACCAATGAATTCTCTTATTCTGTGTAATTGCAAAGTTTTGTCAGTGAGCCTTCATTAAAAAACATCCATTATGATGAGCCTTTTGTTCTAGAAAGGTGGGATGTTTTAATAGTGTTAGGCAAGACATATATGTCAGGAAAAGCAAAGTCTGGCCATATGCCAATGTTCACAGACTACTGGTTGTTTGGCAAGTTGTTAGGGTCACTAATAAGGCCAACTTAATTCAATTTAAGCTGATAATAGTTAGTTTTACTGGCTTTTTACAGCAGCCACTATAAAAGCCAGCCATTTTGTTGAATGTTTTGCCACTCAGTGTAAGCTCTAGTGTAGTCACATGGAAAAGTGACGTTGTTGCATACCCTCTATTGTTAGGAAAATGAGCCAATTGTGGTGGATAATTTTAGAATATTTTTACTATTTAATTTGAAAGATTACAACTAAACTTTCAAGAAACTACAAGCACAGGGGGACTACAGTACTATAGGATGTTTATATATGAAAAGCTGTCACATAAAATTCACAGAATTTTGTGTAAGCCCTATTTATAATTGCTTTAGATAGTTGAGTAAATTTTGTTAGTATCATTTGTCTTTGAAAATGATACAATATGGGTGCGTGTGTGTAAAGGTGAACCTGGACTGCTGTTGTATCCAGTGTGTGCACAGACATTTACAGCTCCACTCCATCCAACTATCATTTTCTATCCAAGTTCTGTTTGTATACAATCATAACAAGCTGGCTAGCAAGTATAGTACATTTTATCTTTGTGAGTGTATGTTTACACATTTGTGTTGCTGTTTGTCATGGAAACAGTGAGACAATTTACCACCACTCCTAAACTGAACCAAAAAGTAATTATATACACATGTCTGTCAAAAGTTTAATTACTTATTTTTTACTGTTTGCAGATTAATACATGCATACAATTTCAGCATGTATGTGATTGCCATTGACAGGTTTCATTATTCAGAGTGTTTATTGGCTGAAGGGATTTTCTGTTCCTAATTAACATGGAGGTTAATGTCATTATAAAGATATTTGTTTGGCTCACTGAAATATCATTTAAAAGATGCTTGTGAGAGAAAATAATATGAAAGCGGATGGAGACAGAACATTTCTCAAGTTGGAATGATTGAGAGGACAGGAGGGAAAATGTGCGTGTGTACTTAAATATATTTTGGTGACAAATTGGTGCCCAAAAACAAGCAAAATCTGACAAACATGAGCAAAGCCTTCCTTTGGGGACGTCCTAATTTGTAAAAATGCTATAAAAATATTGTAAATGAAGGTTTTTTTTGTTAAAATGTAAAAGGTTTTCTGTTAGGGTTAAGGTTGAAGTATGGTTCGTGTGCGCAGTACGCAATTTTTGTCATACATCTTTATCATTATGTACTGTACTCGCACTGCCAGATTTTTGCAACCCCACGTACATTACGTGTAGTGCAAGTGCCTACACAAGAATGTACTATGTAGCCCAGGAGATGCATTGCATTTTGTGGCGGCTCGTGACTGCGCATCCGAGGGGCGCAAATTTAAAATATGTGTTTGGAGTGTCATGTGTGTTGCTCGTGTTTTCAAAATATGTGTTTGTTGCGTCATGTGAAACATGTGCATCACATGTTTTGCCTGCTGCACACACGTCAAAACCGTTTATGATAAAAGAGACGCTCACAATCACAAAATACACGCAAGACACTCCCTTAACAGTAAACTGTGATTACGCATTACACATTTTTTATTATAAACCCTTAAGACGCATCTGTAGCAGGCACTTATTTTGACAAGACACGTGATGCACATAGGTTAACTTGACGCGCAGAACACATATTTAAAAAAATTACGAACCACACACATGACGGGCTACATACATGTTGTGACGCACTTCACATTGAGCGCCCTCAAAAGAAAGAAGTCGAATAAACTATACTTTTATCAGGGGCTTTAGGGTTTAAGTGTGGGTTAGGGTTCGGTTATAGTATTTTCCGAAGTCGTCGGAGCCGATGGTGTAGTGGGCAGCGCTCCGACATGTGGTGCTTTCGCACTTTCGGCGACCCGAGTTCGATTCCCGACTCGTGGTCATTTGCCGATCCCATACCCCTCTCTCTCCTCCCTGTACTTTCCTGTCCTCTCCTAACCTCACTGTTTAATAACGGCAAAAACTAGCAAAAAATAAATAAACAATTAAATAGTATTTACCGAAGTCAAAGCAGTGTTAGCTCACCACAGATGAATTTGTGATATGTCCATAATTTCTCACAAGACTTTTTTAAAATACTCGCGTACTGCAGTGAGATATGCAAAACATTTAGATGTTCTGTGCGTTCCCACTTGACTTTGTCATTCAATGTGCTGAATCAGCCACAACTGGTGACAGTTCAGAACACACCGAAAAACGAAAGGGCTCATTTGCGTACGTCCTACGGTGTAGCCGTGCAAACATACATGCAGTATCCACGCGTGCAGTATCCACCACAGTAGCAGCGCGACCATCAATGAAGCAGCAGTTTGGTCAGTTTAACCTACAAACGAAGAAGAAACAGCAGCTTGTTGTGGATGTTTTAAGACAACATGATCTCACAAAGTTCCGTGGGATAGTCACGGAATTTTTTGCTCATTTTTCCGTGGCATTCTCACGGATCTCCGCATTTTTCCGTGGCCCTGCTACAGACTGTCTTTTTCCGTGGCATTCTCAGGGATTGGTTACTCAACTGCTTTTTCCTGTTTTCAAACCATTTTCGCTTCGGTTTAGGGTTAGATTTGGTGTTTGCGTTAGTATGTCACTTTAACTATTGGTTTATACTATTTTTTCTGATTTATTCTTTTATATTTTCTAAACTTTAAACAATTGTCGCCTGGCGTTGGAGTTAGAGTTGGGTTTTTGTAGGGATGTAATTTCATGTAAATCTAACCCTAAACCGAAGCGAAAATGGTAAGAAAATAAGACAAAACAGTTGAGTAACCAATCCGTGAGAATGCCACGGAAAAAGACAGTCCGTAGCAGGGCCACGGAAAAATGCGGAGATCCGTGAGAATGCCACGGAAAAATTTGCACAAAATTCCGTGACTATGCCACGGAAATTCGTGAGATCAGGTTGTTTTAAGAAGACCAGCAGTGATGGAAGTAAATAAACAGTGACTTTTGTTGCAGTTTGAGTTAAATCACTCCTCAACTTGGCCCATCTTTTTTCTCACCGTCGCAAACGGAAATACCTATGATACAGTTTTTTAGTGGGAGGAGTTCTAGTGGACCAATCACAACACTTGCAGTCCACGTAGAACTGATGCGCTGTTAAAAATTAGTCGAGGTGCACGTCAGGCAACAAAGAGCCACGCAGTGCCTACGGATAACCTAAGGCGTAGACCTTACGCATGACTAAATTGGATTTACGTCAGACAATGCTCAAACCTGCCCACTGTCGAAATACTGGGTTGTTTTAACTCATTGTTGGGTTAAAAATAAACATTTTCTGAGTTGAACCCAACTGCTGGGCTCTACCCTGCATTTTTTAAAGTGCACATTTTACTTCATAATAAGACTTGGCACTGACCCTTTTTATCCATACTTAATTTTTCCTATTATATCCCATGGCTATGAGCAATTCTATATTTAGTGTTCGTGCACTCAAAGCTTCATTTAAAATCCTACTAATACCACAAAATGTTCCTTCTCTCGTTTTTACTTCACATCTCCAGTAACTTCTCGCATTTCAACAGCATTTGGTTTCTATCTGCCATTTCAACATGTTTGCCAGTGATTTGATTACACAAGTGCAGTGAAGTGTGGACATTCCAGACTGTGTCTATTTAACACTTGTGTATCCGAGAGCCACTTCCTCCAGCTAGCACCATTACAGGCAAACTCTTCCTGTCAGAGAGCTGTGGGTCTGTTTGTCAATCTCCAGCCTGTCTAACATAAATAGTATGTTGTCTCACCGACAGCTATCCTCTTTCTTTCTCAAGGTGAAAATATGCATCACTCATTCAGTTTTCCTCTTGTTTATAAGTCTTCCTGCTCCTGTGTGTAACTTGTCTCATGTTTGGAAAAACACTGCGACTATTATTAACACATATTTCTGTGTACGCAAATTAACCTTTTTTAGTGTATCTATGTGAAAGGATTTATCCAAACTCATATAATTTTGTTACTATATCGTAATGCATAGCGTATTGAGTTAGCAGCAATGGGAACACACATACTTATAAAATGTATGCTTTGAATGTACTGTAAGACGCTTGGGTAGTGTCTGCCAAATGCATAAATATGGAAATTCATATTTTTGAAATATGTACTGGTTGGTCATTTCCATGCAATTACAGTAAAATGAATAGGAACCATAAGTGTGTCATAAAGTAGTCAATTCGCATGTGTTCTGTATTCCATGTCTTCTGAAGTTATACGATAGCCGTTTGTTTTGAAAAGTAAGTGATTGTTCACTGAAAAGCTTGACATTTTAATGTCTTCTTTTATGTTCCACAGAAGAAACAAAGTCATATGGGTTTAAAATGACAAGTCATAATACAATAACCCTTTAAGGTCTGATATCTTGAGTAATATCTTGTATTTAGGACAGATGTAGCTTTGACTAGAGAGGTCAGGTTAGGATGGAGAATACTGCAATGTCTGTGCTTGTGATCTGATTCAGTCTGTTTAAACTTTGATGTTGCTTGTAAGCTGTTTGTTTGTTTGTGTTCGTGTCTCTGTCTTCACCAGTCTCGCATGGAAATAGTCTGTCTACAAAGTCTCTGTCAGTGTATGTCTCATAAAAGGAATGTTTGAGCCACAGAGGAATGTGCTGTAAAAATGAAATATCTACCAAGCTGTCTATATAGTCACCAGCGTTCCTCGCATCCTTTATACTATTAGCAAAAGATGATTTTACAATATTGATTCATAGATTCGTAAGTGGGTTATGATGATGAGTCAAACTGTGATCACAGTTTAAAAGCAATGAGAGAAAAGGCTAGTGGATTTGTTTGCTTAAAGTTAAAACACATTTTACAGAGCATCGGATATTAATCTGTATAAATGGGCGTCTGGTATGGAGGGGTGTACTGTAGATTTTAATTTCTACTAAAACAGATGCAGTCTGGCCACAAGGCAGTTTACTGTGTATTTAAGGTAAACATTTTATAAGTTTGGTTGTAACTTGGAAAAATATTTTCGCTTTATGCATTTGTATTAAAGGTATACATTTTATTTTGTATGAGTTTTTCTTGGAACTGAACACATGATTTTGCACTGCTTTTGTTGACTGTTTTTAAGGACCTAAATTTGAAGAGCTTGGTTCCAAAACGAGATAACTTTTTCTTTTCTTTTTGTTTTTAAAAATTTTCAAAAATCTAATTTTTTGATTGTGCATTCCAATAAATATCAATCAAACTGCAGTTGATTTCTTTTGATTTAAGTTTTCATAACTAAAAAAATACAGCTAAGTAACACAATAAAAACAGGATAACTTTATAATAAACAAAATGAAAAAAAAAAATGTAAATACATTTTAAAAACTGAGTTATCTGGTTTTGGAACCAAACTCTTCATTTGTAATTTTATTTATTAGTCATTACATTATTCATGATTTTATTTAAGAACATTTCATGACATGTGACTATTATAAAAAAAAGGCAATTATCGAAAATATGAATGCTTCTGAATGTATCACGCTTACTCTTGTTTTTAGCTCAAGTAATTAACCTTTGATGTGTACTTGTAGTCTTCCGATGACTGTCTCCCTGAAAAACACAAGACATAGACTGTCTCATTTGTAAGGGTGGTTATGAGCGCCCCCTTTGGGGCTATCCTCTGCCCTCGATGCACAGCAGACTTCTAGCACACAGTGACATTATGCCACCAAAGTTGGCCACTTTGTGTAATATTTCCCACTAATTTCTCTGCAGTTTTAGAGTGATGTTGCAGCTGTATAATAATAATAATAATAATAATGTCATTGCATGCTGTACTGGATGGCCTTTGTTCTTAGCTCTGCTTTTTTTCTTTATTAACAGTACTGGATGTCTAATTGTTTGTAGATGCATGTGTTCTCACTGTATGTTAATGACATTTATGGACTCTCTTTCCAGGGAAGAGTTAAACAGGATTCATGCAGAAAAACTAGAGAGATTGGAGGAGAGCTTCAGGAAGAGACTGGATGATGCAGAAGAGCACAGTGCAAAGGTGAGGTCACAAAACAAAAATCTGGGATGGATATATAAATCCTAATTTAGTAATTTTATGTAAATTTTGGTTTGTGACATTTTTAGGCCCTCTACACTTTACTTCGAGGAATATAATTCTACAGCCTCTTAAATTTGGTATTAGCATCCAAATCCATTTTAGGCCGACCGTGTCTAAATTTAATGGATGTATTTCCTTTTTACACTAGGGCAGTGGTTTTCAATCCTGGTCCTGGAGCCCCACTGCTCTGCACATTTTGTATGTTTCCCTTGTTTAACACAGCTGATTTAAATCATCAGGTCATTAGCAGAGATCTCATTGTCTGTCAGATAAGAGAGACATACAAAATGTGCGGAGCGGTGGGGCTCCGGGACCGGGATTGAGAACCACTGCACTAGGGTGACGCATATATGTTTACATTTCTATTCAGTTTCACTACCTTGGAAAGCTACTGACACACTTTAATTTAGATCTTTTTATTTTTGTGGGCTGAGGTTTCCCCTTAGCAAAACAGTATTAAGAGGAATTTGATTTAGTGCAATTACATTTAAGACTCACAGGTTTCCTGCAGTTATACGCCAGACATGCAAGTCTACTGTAGGTGGAAGCAGACACAGAGGGCCTCTCTTCACCAAACTTTCTCTCTTTCTCCCCGCCCCACACTTACACAGACCCTGTTGTGTTCTCACATGCACTCCGTCTTCATGAAAAACATGGTGACCTTGGTCATGCCCGACTAAAAATACATGGCGTGTCACCACCCCCTTGTTTGTTGTTTGTAATTGCTGTAACCATTTTATTCAGCCGCTGACACTTTAATATTTCAAAACCCACTGTTGGTGAGAAATCCACATCTTTGATATGACAGCCGTTGGTTACAGAATGACTGCATAAACAGCTTTATATTCCTTTTTCCCAACCACATGAGGCCTAATTAATCATAATAAAAGGGCATAATTATATCTCATTATGCTTTTGCTTTGTCAGCTGCTTTACTGTGTAATTATTCAATGACAAGTAAACATGTCTTACTGCTTTAAATATATATTATATTTTTTTGTTATTGATAGTATTTGAATTTTGAGTTGTACAGTTTAGTTTTATTTGTGTGCAGGTCATTTGTTTGTATCTTTGGAAAATGTCTGGTTTTAGTTTTCATCCTCTACATGTTTGCATTAGAAATCATTCCTCCTGACAATGACCCTTAAAACTTTTCTCCCTATAGGGGAGAGTGGGGCACAACCTAATTTTGGTTTTGGCTCAATCATTAAAAAAAATTGAGTTTGAATAATTATATTTTTACACAAGCAACACACACATCTCTGCTACAAATGAACATTTGGGGTTTGTTTCTATTAGTTATCATTCTTGGACAATTACACCAAACATGATAGATGTGCAATCGTTACAACTTGCTACATAGGTGGGATTATTGTAACAGGCAGGGGGTTAGTTATAACACTTGTTAAAAATTAAGTTTGGAGGCAAATGCTTCAATACTATTTTGTCTATATACTTGAAGTGGATATTGTTTATATATTTGCCTATAATAGACAGGCTTCTACACTATTCATCCCTCATCTAACCATAGTGCAGTTATAAATGGATACAAATATCTAAATATGTGAGAAAAAGCAGCACAATTATGACAAAAACATTTTTATATGTGACCCAGTCTGTAAAAACCATACTCAAGTCTCAAAATCAAATTCTGAGATAATGAACATCAAAGTCTGATTTTAGCCATTCATTTCATTATGATTTTAAAGGCGGAGTCCACGATGTTTGAACAACGCGTTGGAAAAGGAGACGGGCCGACTACCAAAACACACTTATAGCCAATCAAATCAAATCAAATGCCGGTTTGCGTATGTGTGGGGCGGGTCTATCAACAGAAGGTCCAGATTCTATTGGGGAAGGGGCGTGTTTGTTTAGGTGATTTCAAATATCAACATTAGCTTTCAAACATCATGGACTCCGCCTTTAATCTTTGACGTGACCTTGTTCAATCAATATTAAAGATATGAACAAAAATACATTTTGACACAAATTTTTGATAAGACAGACACATTTATTTTGTTGGCAGACAGCAATCATTCGTGTATAGTCTTTTTTAAAACAACGGCAAGAATTACGCTAATGTTAGCTGTTTTCATATAACACAGCATTACTAACTAACCCCGCTGGGTGAAAATATTTTTAAGCCTACCAAAAAAGTTGCTAAGAGCTGCAGATATATTTGAAAATTATGCTATGTTTTAGTCAACAAGACACTGATTAAGATGACATTGGTTTTGGTATCTTTCACACCCAACTCAGAAACCAGAAAAAAACATATGATGAAAAAATATACTTACATGCCACCAAAACACTCTTTCATCAATAACTGTATGGAAAAACATTATACCTGTCCATAAATTTGCGCGAGACCATCTTTTGGCAGCGTGAAAACAATACGGTAAGGTAAGCTATTATTAGAGTATTAAGTTATTTTACACTTTTTATGCGCATGCCTAGTTACGTGATTGGTCATGTTTCATGCGTTTATGGTCGTGTATAGTGTGGATGAAGATTCTTTTTAAAATGCCAGTATAAACGAGGATCGTTTTCATTTTAAAATGCCGTTATAAAACGCAAATGCTCTAATGTAAACAGGGCCTTAGAATTAGGCGCTTTAATCTCCATACACCGCGGGTTCCCATACATGGAAGTCGCCGTCATGTAAACGGACAAACTCTTCTACAAATGCGTTTCATCCCTATGTGGTCTCAGACGACATATTTGTCATGTGGGGGCTACCATATGTGTTTTGAAATTGAGGGGTGCTGTTAGGTGTAAATCGAAATATCACCACTAGATGCAACTAAAATGTACACAGCACTGCCACAGGACAAACATGTCGTCGTCTGAGACAACATAGGGATGAAACGCGCTCTGTGGAGCAGTTTGTCCGTTTAGGGCTACTGTAGAAACATGACGCCTACTTTCATGTAAGGGGACTCGCGGCGTATGTAGACAAAAACTGCTCATTTTCAGGTAATAAAAACAATACAGTTCATTATGTAAGGTCTTTATACACCACTGATTATATAGTTATGTATATTATATTGCATTTCTGTCAAGAGATCCTTTTAAAAAATACACCTTTAAGTTGTACTGTAGTGCACATGTATAGTTTCACTTTAGCTTTTGTTGGTTTTCAAACTGCCAAGTGTTAAGTGCATGTGCAGGTGTTTGTGTGGTTTGCATGGGGTTAACTAAGTGATAAGATGTTGTCATGCAAGTTTTTCATCTTTGTTTATTTAACTTTTATGCATTTATACGGTGCATATATAAAACAGTATAATTGATCAATTAATTAAACTGAAGCTCAAGGTAAATTTGAAGAGTTTTCAAATTTTTGGCAAAACATGTTTATTATTATGTTATCATGTTTTTTATTGTGCTGCTTAGCTGTATTTTTTGTTATGAAGGCTTAACTACATCAAAACAAACTAACTGCAGTTTGATTGATATTAGAATTAGATTTTAAAAAACTTTTTGGAGCCAAACTCTTCATTGGTTGGTGACAATAGACAGTAACCTGAGGGTATACTGAAGATATTTAAACTTCATTTGACCTCAACTTTCGTTTGACCCGCATTTGTGTACACGTCTATGTGTTTGCATGTGTGTGCAGATGGAGGCTTGTCTCGAGCAGAAACAGGCTGAACAGGTGAAACAGCTGGAGCGGTTAGAGATGGAGTTAAGGAGAGAAGCGGATATTGAATTGGACATCCAAAGACAGAAAAGCCAGGAGCTACTTGAAAAATACCAGAATGAAAACCAGCAGCTGCAGAAGAAGGTACAGTTAATTGACTCGTGGCACACCCATGTGACCTCCACCTTTCTTGACTGTGGGTCACTAACGTTCCACTCGTCAAAGCAGTGAAGGGTGGTTTGTTTATGATTTTATTAATATATGAAAAATGTTAGCCTATCAAATCAAGGTCATATCACAGCCCCTCAGATAGAAAGCATTTCAAGGTTACAGTAGCTTACAGTAGTTTTGGGGTATATTTGGTATCTAATATAAAAATTATGGACAGTTTTTTTAAATGCGTGACTCATTTAAAAGGAGTAGTCCACCCCAAAACTAGGGTCTATTGACTTTTGATAGTAGGAATAAAATTATTACTATGGTCAAGTCAATGGGGACCATTTTTGAGTGAACTGCTGTTTTTAAATGCTACTGTACCCACTACTTTCATTGGTAAGCACTGACAGACTATCGTAAACCTCTTGTAGTGAATCAGTGATATCATTCAATTCTTTAGACATTACCTTGAGACTATTTTATTTTTCATTTCATGTATGTAGCATTGTTTTCTTCCTGCTTTCTTATCATAACAGTCCGCCTGGTAAGTCCGTCTGCCATGGCTCTTTTTTTCTCTCCCAGACCCCTTGTGTGTCTTTGTTTTTTGGCTCACACCTCCCTTTTGTTCATGCTAATAAATGATGTCTGATTACTGTCTGTTCAGTGGAGCCTGATATCCAGTGTATGTTTGTTTGGTCAGAGACAGATTGGTAGAGGCAGGTCTACTGGTCCATAAGTGATGTTGAGAGGTTTTGTCTGTATGCATGCCAGAGATGAGGAATTGTTATGCACTGCTGACATTGGGGGGGGGGGGGGGTGACCAAGATAGAAGAGGTTTTGGATTTTGATGTAATTGAAAAAACACATTGAAAAATCTGGGATTTAATTAAAATAAATTGAAAGTTGAAAATAGAAATAAATGGAAACATACTAAACAAATTAACGTTTAGTATGTTATACATTATTAATGATTAAACAATATTTCCGGTTATATATGTCAAGTAAGGGATAATGTATAGGCATCTGGTTTGGTTAATATCGCGGAAATAAGCCCCAGCACTGTGATCACACTGTCAGGGCTTATTTCAAGATAAGAACCGGGTGTCTGTACATTATTCTACTTATTACACTGCTATTTACCTTATAAGTAAGGTAAGGAACATTAAATATTTATTTGATATATATTATTAGATCATTATTAATGAGAGCAGACTTTCCATTAGGAAAGCCTGTTTATTTTCCGTTTTAAAGGAATAGTCTACCCTTTTGCCATATTAAACTATGTTATTACCTCAACCTAGACAAATGAATACATACCTATCTTTTTTCAATGCTTGCGCTGTACAGCGCGTTGTGAATGTGTTAGCATTTAGCCTAGCCCCATTCATTCCTATGGTACCAAAAAAAAGTTTTATTTTGTGGCACCATACTTACTGGTATAACTCCTCATGTAACAGTCTTTAAACACGGAAGTGTTTGGTGGCTTCCCTGTTTGGTACCATAGGAATGAATGGGTCTAGGCTAAATACTAACACATTCACAACGCGCTGTACAGTGCATGCATTGAAAAAAGATAGATATGTATTAATTTGTCTAAGTTGAGGTAATAACATGGCAAAAGGGTAGACTATTCCTTTACGATAAGATGTTCAAGTGCAACAAACATGCTATAGGTTTAATAATTTGTAAATATAATGTCATTTGACTGTTCCTGTCAAAATGATTTAGAGCATCTGGGTTACTGGGTGTTTTATTCCGATCAAAATCAAGCACTCCAATGAGCCGTGTAATAAATCAGCTTATTCATCATCATGTTAATTCAAAAGGTCAGGTTTTCTTGTTTCTTTAAGGAAAACACCATCATTTTTCAATATTTGACCATGTTCATCCCTCAACTTAGACAAATTAATACAGTACATAATATTTTCTCACTGCGTGCACTTAATCGTTGTACAGCTCATCCATTTATTCTAGCCCCATTCATTCCTTAGGATCCAAACAGGGATGAATTTAGAAGCCACCAAACACTTCCATGTTTTCCCTATTTAAAGACGGTTACATGAGTAGTTACACGAGTGAGTATGGGGGCACAAAATAAAATGTTGCGATTTTCTAAGCGGATAAAAAATGAGAACTATATTGCGGAAGAGCACTTAGTTTGCAGCACTTCGACCTCTGGCGCAGTAACATCATCACTCCTGAGAAAGGAAAACACGGAAGTGTTTGGTGGCTTCTAAATTCATCCCTGTTTGGATCCTAAGGAATGATTGGGGCTAGGCTAAATGGACGCGCTGTACACCGATTAAGTGCACACATTAAGAAAAGAGAGGTATATATTAATTTGTTTTATTACACGGCTCTCTGGAATGCTTGATTCTGATTGGTCAGTTGAGACATTTGCAGGTTCGTTCTTTTCAAATAATAACCGCTCCAAAGTAATAACGCATAGCCGGTACTACTTGTATGTTTTAAATCCCTCCGCGCCAACAAAGATTACTGTTTGGCGCCATCTTGTGACAAACGCTGGACAACCACAATTAAGAATGGAAAAAGTTTGACATTCATTTTAACATGTACGGAAAAAACAAAACATTTAAACAGCGGATAGAAGAAAGAACAACGACAAGACACAGAGAGCTTACTGAGACTGAACTTGACAAAATAGAGCATGACAGCTACGAAGCCAACACTCAAAAAAAATACAGAATGGGCATTAAAACTTCTCAAAGACTGGCTAAAAGAGAAAAAAATGGAGACAGACAAGTATGAAGCAGAGGATCTTAATAAGGTATTACGATCATTTTATGCATCTGTGCAAAGTTTCGCGGAAGGATGAAAATTTTAATTTAAAACCAAATGCCAATAAAATGTTTCAAATTCATATTCATGTCCAGTTTTTTTCTTATGTGGCAAGTAGCCATGTAATAAGCAGGATAATGTAGAGGCAGCCGGTAGTTATCGGGTAAATAAGCCCCTTCAGTGTTATACAAGACCCTCCGCTTCGCGTCGGGTCCTGATCACACTGTCGGGGCTTATTTCCTGATAACTACCGGCTGCCTCTACATTATCCCTTACATATATTATATATATTAAGTTGAGGGAAGAACAGAGTAAAGTATTTCCTTTAAAGCACACAAAATGTTATTTGGAAGAATATGCTGGAATAACTTGGATCATCTGGTTTGCACAAACTATAAGAGTCAGTGCTAGCTTGAATGCATGCGAGCTGTCAGAAACCGAATGGGGTGAAATTACAGTTTTACCCTCCAATGTAAATTTTGAAATGGCTGAATTATTGTTTTTTCTTATAATTTTGTTACATAAACATCATACAAATTTATGTAAACACATTATTGTGGTAGTTATACAGATTCCAAAGTTTAATTAGTTTGGCAGGAAAGTCTCATCATGTCATGTTAACCATATTTTATTCTCAGTTGCTTTGGAGCATTTCTCTAAATTTTGCATTCGCATTTTTCAGAACAAACTGCACAAATTCAAGGATTTCCTGCAAAAGCGTATAACTTCCAAACTTTAAAATCCTTAGTTCATCTCTCAAAAGTACATTTTTATGTCAGTGAACATGTCAGCCTCATCAAAATGGCAAGTCCTTGTGCCATTGTTTATGAACAAGACAAATGTTTAACCATGTTATTATCAATACAACAAGAGTACACAATTATAGATTTCAGTATTTTCTGAGGTGACCTACAGCTTTTGATGATGATTGTAAATAAACATGGCAGCGATTTTTAAACAGTATGAAGTATGAAGTTACCGATTCAACAGAATTCACGTTTACATCTTTCTGTAAAAAAGTTTTGAATATTGGTACAAATAAAAAATAACAAACCTAAAAAGGTTCACTTTAAAAAAAATTCAAATCTCATCTCCTGATGGAAACCCAGATGATCCCAACAGATATCTTTCCTCGCAGGGTAAATAATCACTCTGTCTTATACAGTGATCAAACAGATTAGGACAAAAATCATAACTTGATGAACTTATTAACTAACTAAGTACTTTTCAAAAGAAATTACATAAGCAATTGAAGCGGAAAAAGGTAGCAAACAGCAGACCATTGTACATAATCATCTGCATGATTGTATGAAAGCATTTGCAATTTTCAGAATAATGAGAATTTGCTTTTATGTTGTGCACAACTGAATTGATGATGTGAAGATAAAAAAAAAGTGTTTTGCAAAGCTAATTTCTGATATGAAAAATGCTCCAAAGCGACTGAGAAAAACTGTTATTCTAAAAACCTATTAAAAAAAAAGAACCTATTAATTTCTTTAAAGTTGACAATCTGAAAAGCTCTATTAAAAACACCAGACCGCACAGCACACAATTTCTTTTTAAACTATGTTTGCATGTGTTTTTCTGTCTTAAGATTCCCCATCTGCTGCGTTCAGCCACACAGGAGCTCAAGAAGGAGCTTGCAGTGCTGCAGGAGCGCATTAAACAGCAGGAAGAGGAAAGGCAGCGTTCTCGTGAGAGCGCCACACAGAGGGAGCAGCAGGTACTGCAGGAACTGCAACAAGCTCAGAAGAACTTACAGCAGCTCAGAGAAGAGAAAGCAGCCTTAGAGAAAGAGGTAAGACAACCTGTCCTTATATTTATACCAGTTAAGGGCTGATCAATTATCTAATGAGTCCTGTCACAGTCCTGTCAGAGAGATTTGACAGACTGCATAACATGCGCTGAATAATAAAGTGAAGCTGCCACTCAAGGTCCAATTTTACTTGATGTTTGGTTATACATCACTGTTTATCATCATCATTATTATTATTTGTTATCTCTCTCCCACTTCTGACAAATTTAAGCACACACAAAAAGAAAATTGTCAAAGGCATACAAATCGGGTGTTAAGCTTTAAATGGAAAATTCATTCAAAGTACTGTACAGTAAATCAATTGTGACAACAGAGAAAATTATAGAGACGGACTTACTTGACAGCTTTTACTAAGGTATGAAAACTGTGTTGAAAAACAAACAAGTGACCGACTTCAGGACACTTTAGATTAGAGTGGTCCTTATAATGGGTCATTTTTTTTACATGTTTAACTCTAACCCCCTTAATGTGTTAGGATATCAATAAAAACAGTCACACTTTATTTAACAGTGTCCGTGTTACAGTGTAATTATATAATTAAATACTAAGTAATATAAAGTAACAACATGTACTAATTATGCATAATTAAAGGAACACGCCCAGATTTTGGAAATTTAGCTTATTCACCGTATCCCCCAAAGTTAGATAAGTCCATACATACCTTTCTCTTCTCCGTGCGTGCTGTAACTCTGTCTGACGCAGCCACCGCTAGCTTAGCTTAGCACAAAGACTGGAAGTGAATAGCTCCAGCTAGCATACTGCTCCCAATAATTGACAAAATAACGAGAACATTTTCCTATTTATGTGTTGTGATTTGTATAGTCACACCGTGTACAAATAACAAGGTGATATGAGACTCAGCGATCTTTTAACAGTATACTGAGAACTATATTCTCATAAACGAAGCACTGCTACATGGGCGGAGTGATTTGCACAACTCTGACCGAACTCTCTGCTCCTCACCAGGGGCTTCTCGGGTGCTGCGAGCAAATCACTCCACCCATGTAGCAGTGCTTCGCCTTCTGAGAATATAGTTCTTAGTATATATACTGTTAAAAGATCGCTGAGTCTCATATCACCTTGTTATTTGTACACGGTGTGACTATACAAACCACGACACATGAATAGGAAAATGTTCGCGTTATTTTGTCACTTATTGGGAGCAGTTTGCTAGCTGGAGCTATTCACTTCCAGTCTTTGTGCTAAGCTAAGCAAGCGGGGGCTGCGTCAGACAGAGTTACAGCACGCACAGAGATGAGAAAGGTATGTATGGACTTATCTAACTCTGGGGGATACGGTGAATAAGCTTAATTCCCAAAATCTGGGCGTGTTCCTTTAAACTTTATTCCTATAGTAAGTACATGTTGTGTACCAAAGACACTGTAAAATAAAGCGTTACCATAAAAACACACTGTGCAAGATTTTAAATTGTTCCTACAATATCTAGAGATTGCTCAAAGCTTTTGAATATTTCCAAAATCACATATTTTTGCAAAAACTGTACCATTTAAAAGCGCACAACACACATAAAACTTGCTTTTTGGAGGTTAACTTTGTTCCAGTTATTTCAGTCTCTTCTGATCCGAGTAACCATATAGCAGACTTGCTTTGTGTTGCTTCAGCCATTGTCTCAGTGTATATTGTCTATTGTGCTTCGTTCACATTGAAGCTTTCTTGCTTTGAAAGACATATCACAACTAAAACAGGAGATTTAATTGCATGGAGTATGGTTAAATAAGTCCATTGTTGCCATAACTATATATTATTAAACAATTATACATGCTAGCACAAAGTATTACATAATACACAAATGTGTTAAACTTCAAAGGTCTTGAGCAACCTCTAAATATTAATTCGTATTGAAAAAATGTTGCACAATTTTTTATTTATTTATTCAGTTAAAGTAGATGAGATGTAGTGGAATAAATGAACAAAAACTGAAATCCAAACCAGCTGAGGTGACATGAGCTTGTCCAGTGTTTATATGAGTGAGATTTATATCTGGGACACTACTCTGTTAACATACATGCCTCAGTCAAAGGTTTCAGTCAAAACACTTTTGAAAGTACTTTCGCTCACATTCTCAGACTCCAAAAGCCCCTTTCCTCTGACCCGACCCGCTCCTCTAGTTGCTGCGTGCCTCACCAGTTCATCCAGTTCAAGGTCCCGTGACATGAATTTCACAGCTGAAATATTCTTTTAATGTCGACCCCTGAGCGCAGCATCCCTACTGTACCTCTCCCTACCCCACACACTTTCAAAGCAAATGGTGTTCTTTTGTAGGAAAGATTTCACTGCATTTTAACAATCCATTAAAGCTATCTAAGATCTGACTGTGATATAAAATCAATACCTGAGGGCATTTAACGCTTCACCTTTTATAAAAAGCACCTTCTTGATGTTCTTTTCTCTCTCACTCACTCTCTCTCTCTTTTCATCTGGTCTTTGAACTATGCTTGCTTTCCTCAGAGGCAAACTTTAGCTGGAAATTTATAAAGATTTATGAGGTCCAAGATTCGAGAGAGAGAGAGAGAGAGAGAGAGAGAGGTAACTGGTAAAGACTGTCTGTCCAAAACCTAGATCTTCCCATAATGTAGACAATAAGATTATGCTGTTTTCTGGGAATAAAAGAAAGAAAATGCATAAAAAACTGGCAACTTATGAGAATCTACATTAAGGGTTCAGTTAGGACGTAGAAAGATCTATTTACAACAAGGAGAATAACTGTGAAATAAAAAAAGATAGAATAGCAGTGTCATCACAACAGATAAAATAATAAACATACAGAGGAACGACATTGTTGTGATCGCTTTTAGAGCGATGATGAACGATAAAACACTGACAGTCAATCTGAATCCATACAAATTTAAAGAGCACCTATTTTCAGATTCACGGTTTTACATTTCCTTTGGTGTAAGTGTGTATAAGTACATGTTAATATTATGCTAAAGGTAAAAACCCCAAAGTAAATAATGACACGAGTTATCGTCTCCAACGTAAATCTTTTTTCTTGGACTACAACAAACACACGGATTGTAGGCAACAGTTTACTTCCTGGAATTTATGATGTAGACGAGACCGACATTATCATAATTCCTCCCACTTTGGACTCAGCCTGTAAGTTAACTCTGTCAGCATTGCATTGTGACCGAATCATTCAAACATGGTAAGGAGCGTCACATTTCTGGCTGATGTCAGAGGTATTCAGGCCAATCACAACGTACAGATTAGATGGCCAATCAGGGACACAGTGCTTTTCAAATAGATTTTTGTACAAAATCTGTGCATTTCAGAAAGAGAGTGAAACCTGGATCTTAAAAAAAGTACGTTATGTGGAAAATAAGTAGTAATAAATAGTATAAATAAATAGTTTTAACCATAAACCACCCAGACATATTATATTATACCAAATACACAAAATAACGTTTTTTACCAATGAAATTGGTGCTCTTTAAAGGACAAAATTATTGTCCATTAGTGTGGATGCTAATAAAGTTATTGTTATATTTATCTTTGTACTTAATATTCTTGGTGTAAACAGTCTAAAAGGGAGGGTAGGCAATCTCAGAAAAGCTAGCTTTAAAAGCATAAATGCCTTTTCCAAAACACATAAACTTGGCTTTTAGCTATTTTTTATCCAGACAGTTTTTTCGTAGTCTTTCTTTGTTTTTACATTCTCCTCAACCGACAAAACATGGCACAAGAAAAGAAAGGTGAGGTATTCACTGTTTGCCTTTCATTCTCACTTGGTCTGCATGTGTCGTGATGGAACATGCTGGGTTGCCAGATCTGCATAACAAAACCAGCCCAACAGGGAATCAAAACTAGCCCAGTTATCCTTTGCTTTCATAAATCAAATCATCTTACCTTAAAATCAACAACTGTTAAAAATAGCAGATAGCTGACTGATTTAAAGAGCACCTATTTCATTGCTAAAAACAATGTTATTTTTTGTATTTGGTATAATACAATGTGTTTGCGTGGTTATAATTAAAAAACATTACTGTTTTCCACATACCGTACATTTTTATAGCTCCAGATATCCTTCCTTCCTCAAAAGCACAGATTTTGTACAAAACTCATTGATCTGAAAAGCGCTGTGTTCCTAAATTGGCCAGCTAATCTGTACGTTGTTGTGATTTTCAGGAATACCGCTGATGTCAGCTGGAAATGTGATGCTCCTTACCATGTTTAAAAGATTCGGTCACAATGCAGTGCTAACAGGAGTTAACTTACAGGCTGTGAGTCAAAGCGGGAGGAATTATATTAATGTCGATCTTGACTACATCACCAATCCCAGGAAGTAAACTGTTGCCTACAATCCGTGTGTTTGTTGTAGTCCAAGAAAAGAGATTTACATTGGAAATGATAACTCGTGTCATCGTTTACCTTGGGGGTTTTACCTTTTACATATCTTTAACATGTACTAATACACACTTACACACCAAAGGAAATTTAAAAACGTGAATCTGACAATAGTTGCTCTTTAACACACACAAAAAACAGTTTAAATGAAAACGTGGCCTCAACTAGTGTTACGCGATATGCCCCATATAAAGATAGTAAGATCAATCCAGATCACAAAATAGTACCTTTTGTAAAAGCTCAAAGCTCATCTAAAGTACATTTGTCTCTTTTTACCCATTTATAGTCTGTGCTACCACCTGTGGTATGCTCATTAGGTCACTCATTAGTTTGAATGTAATATGGACTCTATACTGCTCTTAATATAGCTCCCTTAAATCCCTCTGGAGTCAGAGCAGATGTGTATGCATCCACAGCTCTCTTCACATGCAGATATATTATGTTTATGCATAACATTTAGTCTCCCAGCATCTTTTATCACTACGACTGCGGTCCCTGCATCCCCACAGTGGGGAGGGGTCAGAGTAACTCTGGCAGCCTGACAAATGCATCGGGGCTTTGCTCAGTCAGCCTGACTGCGGTCGGATGCTTGTATGATATAAACTCTCTGGCGCTCTGCGGCTTCGTGTGTCATTCGAGGAGCGGAGTGAAGCAAAGGTCAGTGTGTCTACACAGATGCCCGCACAGTGTTTAACCTTTTACTGACATGCACACTCTGGTCTCTCTGGTGCTGTTGGAGTATGCATGCCTTGTTAAGCAAGCACATCTGTGCAGCAGTTTGTGTGTGTGTAGATGAGATGCATGCATGGTTGGTGTGTAGGTATTTAGCTGCAGGGAATAAACTGGGTGTGTGTTTGTGATTAGTGCTAAATATATATTAAGAGCATTTTAGCATTATAAGATTTGATTGTTAGATTTGTATTCAAATTAAGGTTACATAATACCCAACAAAATACACAATATTGAGTCTTGAGATCTATGAGGTTATTGCAATGTCTCAGTTTGTCCATTGGGTGGCACTGATTCCCAAACAGAATAGTCTTTGTTTCATCATGTAGTAGGCCTGTGCTGGTCATGTTCTCAGTAATGTGGCATATGTGCATCTGGAAATCTAACTGGACTTCAAGGGTTTGTGTGTGTAAATATAGCGCCTCATTTACATAGATTCTAGCTGCTTTAGATTCTTTTTAAACAGTCGAAACTACACCAAGACTTGACATCACTGTACATACAATGAATGTGAATCCAAACTTGAATTTTTAAGATGACTTAGCTCACCACACATGAAGCTGGCATGCCAACCACATGGTCATTTTGAATATGACATATGCTCTGTTTATACCTGGTATTAAGATGTGTTTTGGTCAATCTGATCACACATTCCGTCCACAACCAGTGTTTAAATCCATCTCTGTTGTCCACTTTTAACCGCTTCTGTCCTGATTACTTCAAGGGAATGGTCTCTGGGTGAGTCCAGTCTGCAAACTTAAAGGGACACTCCACTTTTTTTGAAAGTATGCCCATTTTCCAGCTCCCCTAGAGTTAAACATTTGGTTTTTATCGTTTTGGAATCCATTCAGCCGATCTCTGGCTCTGGCGGTACCACTTTTATATAGCTTAGCATAATCCATTGAATCTGATTAGACCATTAGCATTGCGCTCAAAAATAACCAAAGAGTTTTGATATTTTTCCTATTTAAAACTTGACTCTTCTGGAGTTACATTGTACTACTGTCTGAAAATTAAAAGTTGAGATTTTCTAGGCTGATACGGCTAGGACTATACTCTCATTTTGGCATAATAATCAAAGACTTTGCTGCCGTACCAATGATATTATGCAGCAGCCGAAAATAGTCTCCTTGGTAGCTTAAAATAGCAGGGGACTATTTTTGGGCACTGCATAATATCATTGCGAGTCAAGTTTTAAATAGGAAAAATATTATTATTATTAATATTATTGTTATTTTTGAGTGCGATGCTAATGGTCTAATCAGATTCAACGGATTATGCTAAGCTATGCTAAAAGTGCTACCGCCAGACCCGGAGATCGGCTGAATGGATTCCAAAATGGTAAAAATCTAATGCTTAACTCTAGGGGAGCTGGAAAATGAGCATATTTTCAAAAAAAAGTGGAGTGTCCTTTTAAGGATGCTGTATATGTAAAACTGTATTTAGGCACATATGAATAATCATGCTGCGTTCACACCAGCCGCGGTAGAGGCATCAAGCGCGAGTGATTTCAACGTTAAGTCAATGTGAAGACGCGTTGACGCGCTTCTGGAGGTCGCGAATGAGGCATTTAGTGCGGCACGGTAGACGCGATTTTGCCTTACTCGCGCAACTAGTTCATGCGAATTATGCGAATTGAGCGTTGCCACGGCAAACGCACAAGTTGAAAAATTTGAACTTTGGCGGAAAAACGCGCCGTGTCATCAGGAGCTTGCTCTAGTAGTGACATGATTACAGAAAGCGTGCGGAGTCGCAAAAGCCCCTCCCATGACGCGAATTTCTGTGTGAATGTCTCGATGACTAGAATTTCACGCACGAATGAAGCGAGGAAACTCAAACTGCTCAAGCAGCAAACTAGGCACGGAACACGCGATTTTGACGCCTCAAACACGGCTGGTGTGAACCCACGGTAAGAGTTCTGTACATGGTAATGACTTATCGTTAGCCTCAAACACTACTTTCCTCCTACTTATGTAAACCTCATGCATGCAAAAGGCTGCTGGAAAACAGGCCATTCTCAACATAACACCAAGTGTCGAGATGTACGCCCCAACATTAAATTACACATTAAATTAAGTACAATGTTGTTACAATGCTAAAAACAAAGTTGTGACTGCTGAGTTAGCTTTATATGTTAGTTAATGCTATATGCTAGCGCTTAGGCTAAAGTTAAGTTACAGTTACGTTTTGCAGGTCCTGGAAAAAAAACACACAAACTGACCACTCAGAAATGTCCATTAACAATCTACAAACAATTGATTATTCCTCAAATTCCACATATTTATCTGATACAGACTCAAACGTAAGGTCTGTTTGTACACACAGAGCAACTGAAAAGAGCTGCTCTGTGAAACAGCCAATCAGAGCAGAGCGCAACGTTATTATTCATGACCCTGTCAAATAAGGTAATAATAGACCATTTCATTCTGGGGACAAATCCTAGTGTTGTAAATTAACATATTAAACGGTCTCTAGATAATTTTTGCACTTAATAAAGCCACATACCTTCAATTTTACATATTGTATCAATGCATGTGTTTATCCTAAAACCTGTAACTGTGGTAACCTTTATCACCATTTGTGCACTTATATTGTACTTCGACTTAAACAATTTGTTGCACCGTAATAACATAGATATTACATAAATGGTTACTTTCCACTATTCTCTCTTTCTTTGACATGTAGATGTATCTTTTGGAGGAGACCGTAAGGCGAGAATGTGAGGAACGGGAAGAACTGACCTCAGCCCTGACCCTGGCTAAAGAACAGCTGCATCTCAGCACGAAACCCCTCGATACCCAAACACACACCCGCCTCTCCAGATCTACAGCAGCACACCCTGACCTCCCTTCTTCTAAACTCACGCCCAACCTGCTCCATCCTCACACACGCAACCACGGCACAACCTCCACTCAGGGCAGCAGACGTAGGGGTTTGGCCGAGTTACAGTCGGGGAGTGTGAGCAGAAGTGTGGCTTCCTGGCATGGAACATCAAGGCCCGTTTCAACCCTTCCCAAAATCAACAAAGAGAGAGTCTCTTCAGTAAATGACTCGTATACGAATCTGACCGCTTTATTGAGCAGAAAGAACAAACTCTGATTCTTATAAACATTATTTGGTTGTACATGCAGTACTTATCTTAGGATGTTTCTGTATTGTTTACATTTGAGTGTGTGCTCTTAATTTGTATTGTTGTGTATCTTTTGCGAGGGCTCTGTGGACACACGACACAAACTAAAGCCAACATGTATTGATCCAAAAAAACATGCGTATGTATTTTCAGTCCTTTCATAGCAACAAGAGATTCAAACACCACCCACAGATCCAAACCTTTCAGCGATACACAATGGCTTTTACAAGACATTGCCCTGATGCAACTGCTCACACACAGAAACCACTCAAAAGGTCTGTGTCACGAACACTTAGCCACATCCTTCTACAATTTTGATATGTCAAACACGGATACACGCACCACACTTTTACAAGGTTTGCCAACATGCACATTTTCCCATTGACTTCTGCATTATTTTTTCTTATGCAATTGACATTGGTGTCAGTGTGCCCAAGGACTTTCCATATTCTCTTTATTTCCATCTTTTTTATATTGGTGAGGGGTGTGATAAATGAGTGTGTGACATTGAAGTTATTTCCTATCTCAGAGACTTTATGATCTTGCTACTTTTATCCTTGGTTTTCTGTCTTGATTACTTTCTTTGTTCAATACCTTGTTTATCTGTGGTTTGTACAAGGACTATTACAAAATGTGTCTTAAAATGGTCATCTTTTATTGCCAAAACCTTCATGATAAATGTTTCAGTGACACAACTACCATGTGCCAATAAATTGAATCTTGCATTGTTGTAAAGAACTTGGTTCCCAAATGCATTTGTAACAGTTAAACTGACATGCAGTTAATAACAAGAAAAGGCAAAGTGATGTGTTTTGTATGTGTGTATATCCTAAAATTCAGACATTTTTATCAAGTTAACGCATCCAGATGAACTTTTGACATCTGACCCAGGGGCTTTTATCTATGGGAAAGTTGTGTGCCATATGATCTCCCTTCACACTTCCTGTCAGTCTGACCTCTCTACCTCTTCCTCTTCGCTTTGAAGTGGGAAAGTCTTTAAAGTAGGGCCAAGTAGAGTATCTTTTGTGTTTTTGTAAGTACATCTGTCAGTCTCAAAATAATTTTTATTTTTAGGTGAACTGTTCCTTTAACAACAATACTACAGATGAATGCATTCCGTGCTAAAAAAAAACAGAATACAAGCAAGACCAGCATATGTTGTGTTTTGGTGCTGGTTTGCTAGTGAACACCAGCTAAACCAGCACCAAACCAGCACTAGCACCAGCATCCCAAGCTGGTCACACCAGCATCCCATGGTGGTCATACCAGCAAGAACATCATATGTTGTGTTTTGGTGCTGGTATGCTGGTGACCACCAGCTAAACCAGCATAATTCCCATGCTGGTTTGATGCTGTTTTTTTCAGCAGGGTTGGCAAAGTGACTTACAGTGCACTCAAACTATATGTTTTATCGGTATTTGTGTTCTCTAAGATTCAAACCTATGATGTGATGCTAACACATATTGCCCTGCTGAAAAAAACAGCATACCAGCAAGACCAGCATATGTTGTGTTTTGGTGCTGGTTTGCTAGTGAACACAAGCTAAACCAGCACAAAACCTGCATCAGCACCAGCGCCAAACCAGCACAGCATCCCAAGCTGGTCATACCAGCAAGACCAGCATATGTTGTGTTTTGGTGCTGGTTTGCTAGTGAACACCAGCTAAACCAGCATCAGCACCAGCCAAACCAGCACTAGCACCAACATCCCAAGCTGGTCACACCAGCATTTCATGCTGGTCATAACAGCAAGACCAGCATATGTTGTGTTTTGGTGCTGGTTTGCTAGTGAACACAAGCTAAACCAGCACAAAACCAGCACCAGCGCCAAACCAGCACAGCATCCCAAGCTGGTCATACCAGCAAGACCAGCATATGTTGTGTTTTGGTGCTGGTTTGCTAGTGAAC
Source organism: Misgurnus anguillicaudatus (assembly GCF_027580225.2). NCBI lineage: Eukaryota > Metazoa > Chordata > Actinopteri > Cypriniformes > Cobitidae > Misgurnus > Misgurnus anguillicaudatus. Next base: position 17,185,613 of record NC_073351.2, read on the forward strand.
ACCAGCTAAACCAGCATCAGCACCAGCCAATCCAGCACTAGCACCAACATCCCAAGCTGGTCACACCAGCATCCCATGCTGGTCATACCAGCAAGACCAGCATATGTTGTGTTTTTGGTGCTGGTTTGCTAGTGAACACAAGCTAAACCAGCACAAAACCAGCACCAGCGCCAAACCAGCACAGCATCCCAAGCTGGTCATACCAGCAAGACCGGCATATGTTGTGTTTTGATGCTGGTTTGCTAGTGAACACCAGCTAAACCAGCATCAGCACCAGCCAAACCAGCACTAGCACCAACATCCCAAGCTGGTCACACCAGCATTTCATGCTGGTCATACCAGCAAGACCAGCATATGTTGTGTTTTGGTGCTGGTATGCTGGTGATCACCAGCTAAACCAGCATAATTCCCATGCTGGTCCATGCTGTTTTGATGCTGTTTTTTTCAGCAGGGTTGGCAGAGTGACTTACAGTGCACTCAAACTATATATTTTATCAGTATTTGTGTTCTCTAAGATTCAAACCCATGACTTTGGTGATGCTAACACATATTGCCCTCCTGAAAAAACAGCATACCAGCAAGACCAGCATATGTTGTGTTTTGGTGCTGGTTTTCTAGTGAACACCAGCTAAACCAGCACCAGCTAAACCAGCACCAAACCAGCATTAGCACCAGCATTCCATGCTGGTCATACCAGCAAGACCAGCATTTGTGTTTTGGTGCTGGTATTCTGGTGACGACCAGCTAAACCAGCATCAAACCAGCATAGACCAGCATAATTACCATGCTGGTCCATGTTGGTTTGATGCTGCCAAACCTCAATCACAAAAATGGGTTATTTCAGGAAATCTATTTTGTTAATGTCTCTAATAGGACACTTTATGTGTGCCATCCCTACTCAAAAATCCAGCTAAGACCAGCATAAGCTGGTGAGCTGGTTTTAGCTGGTCTTCCTGCTTGGTTTTAGCTGGTATTGCTGGTGTAGCAAGCTCATCTAGCTGTGTTTTGGTAACTTTTCAAGCTGGTCTAGCTGGACTTAGCTGGTCAGGCTGGGAAACCAGCTGACCCACCAGCTTGACCTGCTTTGCCAAGCTGGGACGACCAGCTTAGACCAGCTACTGCCACCTTATCTACCAGCTAAAACCAGCTACCAGCTTATGTTGGTCTTTGCTGTATTTTGCAGTAGGGATAACACAAAAATCTCTTACTAAGGGGCGTTTTTAGACCTGAAATCATTTGTTTTTAAGACTTGCAATTGGTTCTGAAATGAGGAAAATATTGCAATTTTTTAAATGATTTTGTTTAGGTTGCTTCACAACAAGGCGATCAAACTTGATAGTCAGACATGAGCAAACTGACACCTCATTGGTTAGAAAGTTTTAGTGTCGTGTTTTTTTTCAGGGGGTTAGCAAGCTCATTGCGTCATCCACCAAAATCAGTTTATTTCTGTTAAGAAGTTAAAACGAAGTCAAGGATGCATGGAAAACGACAATGTAGTGCACCAGCTGAATATAAATAGAATATAAATTTCAAAGCGTTTTGAGAGAAAGATGGGCGTGAACTTGTGCAATGGATATGCTGCCCCACAGGGTTCGTCTTCTTGAGAGATCAATCAGGTATGCTTATGTATCGCTTATATGTCTATAACTCATAATGTCATATGAATATACAGTATGTAATGTATATGTGGGTTGGTTTTATCTGCTGTGCCACGTCTGAACTAAGAGCACACACATCACATTTAGACCAGTCCAAGAGATTTAGATGTGAAACATTCTTTCACTTATTAAAATGTGCCCTTATGAAAAACAGTTTGACTATGGTGTAAGTCTATGCTGTGGTTTGCATACTATTTTTATTATCTCCCAACCACAGCTGTAGGCTACTCTACACAAAAATAGGGATTCGCAAAACACGACCTTGTGTCGTAACTTCACTTTCTTAGATGCATTGCTTTATTTTCTACACAAAGTAGGTCTCTTGGATTTTATGCGACGCTGGACAGACATAAAAATGTGTGTTACATCACAGCTTTCGAAGCAGTCTCGCGATACTTTGATGTCATGGGGTGATCTGTCTGCGCAGTGCCGCACGCAGTCGAATACGCCTTAATTCTTGGCCAGTGACGTATTTGTTGACGCCGTATTCCGGGAATAACTAGGCTTGTGCTGACATCTAGTGGCTTGTTAAAAAATCACAATCATTCTTGTCAGATGAGAAAGTGTAACTGCGTCCCGGAGAGATCTTCAAAAATGAGGGTAGGAAACTCCAAAAAGGAGTTTCCTATAGGGCTTGGGCGCCGCGTTGCATTCTGGGACGTCGCGGCCATGTTGGTGGCCTCGCGAATGTAAATATACAGCAAGTTGAACGAGGAGAAGCGGCGGAGTTGGGAGAATTAAAAGAAAGAAAAAAGATGTTAAAATCCGGAAAAGGGTGTGGAATTTACTGGGATACGTTAAACAGGGAAGCAGGGACCGGTATGTGGACAAAATCGGATCTATTAACGGTTAGGATCCATATGAAAAAAGAGTTAATAAAGAGCCTTTTAAGATAACAGCGTGGTTGTTGTGAGAGCACGATTTCACGCCAATCTGTAAGCAAAGTCACGTATGACCTAGCTTCACAACTAGCTTAGTTAATGCAGCAGTTTTTGCTGTCAGCAGAGGGATAGCAACTGAAAGATGAATGTTGAAATTTTCCCGTATTTTGGGCGAGTAAACCGGTGTTGTGTCGAACTCAGTTCCCCCCATGCTTCCCTCCAGTGTAGTCGTGCTTTTATAGCGTCTTCATCACGTTACATTTAGAAAGATTAAAGATTTGAATTGGTTATACTAAAAAGGCATAATATCATGTATTTTATAATACAATTTATTAAATATTTCATACTTTGACAGTTTTCTATTAGGGTATTTCTTTTAAAATATAGCCTGTCTTTTTATTTTTTTCCTTAACTGGTTGTTTTAAAAATGTAATGTTTGCATACATAATTAAATAAATTTTATACATATAATATGATTCATACTGTAAAAATAATTGACTTACCATTAAGAACAATACAGATACATTACAGAAATGCACACATATACATCTCAGTAGCCATTAAAACTTTAAATATATAAATAATAAAACCTATAACGTGATAAAAACGCCATAAAAACACTACACTGAAGGGGAAAAATAGGGGGAACATAGGGGGAACAGACTTCGACACAACACCGGGACAGTTCCCTTATGTTCAATGTTGACTTAAGCTATATAAATTAATATTCAGATGTTATACTTCACTGTCGTATATATAAATGTCATTTATATGTCATGTATATACATTACTGAGGGGTTGAGGTTAATGTTTGGTTTCCGATATTGAATAAAACATAATGAAGTTTTCTGTAATCTGTCATTTTTAATGTAAATTACTTTTAATGTGTTACTTTATTATTAATACAGCAACGGTTTACCATGGTTAAAAAAATAACGACAAATTAATTAAATTAAGACACACAATTGAGAGAAAGTATGTCTATAAGCAGAGCGCAGCATGGAGCGCAGCAGTAAAGGAGGCAACCAACATGGCCGCAACGACAAGTAATGACGTCACGACGCCCAAGCCCTATTGAACGAATGACAGGGCATGCCTAACCCCCACCCTCATGGGGAGATCTCGGATCTGCAGTTACTGTGCATATCTACTTAAAGGGATAGTTCACTTTAAAATGAAAATTCTGTCATCATTGTATGAATTTCTTTTTTTCTGATGAACACAAAATAAGATATTTTGAGAAATTATGGCAAACACACAGCAGATAGTGACCATTGACTTCCATAGTAGGAAAAAATATTTTGAAAGTATTGTTTATTGGTAAATGGTGAAGAAAATATTTTGATAAATGATGAAGAAAATATTTTGATAAATGATGGGAAGCACACAGTTGACGGTACCCATTAAATTCCATCATATTTTTTATTCCTACTATGGAAGTCAATGGTCACTATCTGTATACAGAGTCTTTATTAGATGGCATTAGGTATATATAAAAAAATTCTCAGTTTATTAGCTTTGGAAATAAAGAAAAGGAAAATATGTTTAAATTCATAAGACTTACATGAACACACTGATTATTAGCGTTTCACAGCATTTTACAGTTTGTAAACTATGTATTTCTTAAAAAGTGTAAGAAATATACAAGGAACAACCACAAGTGGGCGAGCACTGTTGTGTTTAATACTGCTATTCAGTTAGCAATTTAGATATTGGTAAGTTAATCACAGCTGTGTGATGCAGCATCTATGCTGCTACTGTAGGTGTCAGCGCAACATAAAACATTAGTTCATCACCTTTAATAATAACGATAAGATACTAATAATTTTAAAATGCTTCTAAAACATTAGTTCATCACCTTTAATAATAACGATAAGATTATTATACTTATCATTTTTAAATGCTATTAAAAATTAATAATGTATTAGGACTGGGGCTGTAAATCGTAGTGGGAGCAACAGAAACGAGTTAGTAGATTTTTCCTGTCATCATAGAGCTCAACTGGTTCAGGGTTCCCACGGGCCTTAAAATTCTTGAAAGTTTGTGAATTTGGGTAAAAAAAATTCAAGGCCCTGGGAAGTTTTTGAAAATATACATACATAGATACAGGTCATTGAAAGTGCTTGAATTTTGAATTTCATGCAAAAAGTTTTCTGGTTAAAAAAAATCCATATTATCTCCTTTGTAGTGTAGGATAATATCATAAAAATTGTAGACTTTTTAAGCACACGTGCTAAACTCTTGACTTTAAATGCTTATATCTTCTGTATATGAATGTTGATTCATACCAAAATGCTTTTTTGCATCGTTGTGTTTGACACATAAAAACATCTCTGGTTATGTATGTAACTGTTGTTCCCTGAGAAGGGAACGAGACGCTGCATCTCCCTTGCCATACTTCCTGTGTCCCTGTAACGCCGTCTTTGGCAATATTTCAGATAGCGATATACTTTCTGGTTCCTGCATCACCCTGTCTTTTTAGTTAAGCCTTACCATTGGTTGAATTTGATATACATTCAGACGCACTTACCCTTGGAGGTGTCCCCAAAGTGTCACTGCAGTGACGCAGTGCGAGTTCCCTCGAAAGGGAACTGTAACAACGTATCTTAAAAGTTAACACGATGTAACCTTGCTCTCACTTGAAATGTGTCTCCACATTTAGTCCTTCAATTTGAGGGTATTGGACCTGGAAAGTCCTTGAATTTGAAGTTAACTGAGGTGTGGGAACCCTAATAAAGTCTGGGTTTTTCACAAAAGAATTCTTCACCTTTTTAAAAAGTTCACTTTTAAAAAAAGAGGGCTCATTCACTAAGCATGCGCATGCACAAATTTGTGTGTGAGATATGTGTACAGATGTTTTGACAAACAAATCGTGATTCAACAAAACGTTTCTATCAAAATTCCTATCAAAATGTACAAAAAAATGTATAACAACTAAAACCACACATATCACGTATATAATCAAATACTAGGCTATAATTTTAATGTTAATATAATAAAATTTACATGATTATATTTTATATGATAAGATTTTCTGTATTAGGCCTATATATTGTAAGGGAAAAAACTATATCACCCATCCATAAGTTGGCCCAAATTGTGGAAACCAACGGCATGGTGAAGGATTCTAGCACGTTCGGTCTTTTCTGGCGCTTGCAGATGACGTTTTGGCATTATGTAATTTAAGTAGTTTTATCTGACTCCAAAAGATAATAATCTCATTTGTTTATAATACAAATCGGATTGATTATTACTTTTAACACTTACAGAATTTGGATGGATGTTTTTTTATTTGTTCTTATAGTCGCACATGATAGTATGGGCCTTATAATTTATATACTGGTCAACGGTCATAAGCAAATCAGTGTTCAGTGTTTCCCCTATAGGTTTACAGCTTGGGGGGGGGTTAAATTGTGATTTGTTATGTGGGGGCTCTGTAGGGAGGGGTACTTTGAGGGGTAACATGTTTAATAGTGATGACAGCAAAGCCACTGGTGTGTTTCAATGACATTCTGGACCTCTGATGGGATTTGATAAGTTTCCGACCCAAAATATTTTAAAAAGAGTGTCTGAACTTTAAATGATGCAAGTCTATGAGTTTGACGCCCTATATCCATTTGTTGCACATGTCATTATGCACAACTGATCAAACTTTGAAGGAAGTTAAAAGAATCAACAACCTTGAATAATTCTAGGCATAAGATTGGCTACCCAAAAAGACTTAACAATAAAAGGTACAACACACAGTACTGTAGTGTATTAGCAACATATCTTAGAAATTAGCCATAGAGATTCCCTATGCTGTTCAGCAGCTAGTAAAACGATCACTATCCACACTATTCCTATTCCCCATGATGCTTTGCGCAAATTATGGATGCGACTTCCGGTGCGTGCTGTCACTGAACCGGATCCCGCATTTTCCATGATGATTACGGTCATAATTTCATGTATGAGCCAGTGTGAGGATGAAATTAAGAAGTGTCCTGAATGATACATCATATGAAGATATATTCAATCATTTCATGTTGTTCCTTAGGGGTGACGGGTCTTCAATGCGCAAGTATAAAAGCACAGAGACATACCAGTATCTATACAGTGGGACAGTCAGTCGAGTGTTTAATACATGGAATATACAGAGACTTCTTGTTTTTAACCTTTTCAGGTGATGGTTTAAAATGTCATAACTGTCCGTCTGGTGTGTGTTTTTTTTAAACGGCAATTTTTAATCGACTAGTTTGAGTTTTTGAGTTTTTAGCATTAAAATGCCAGTCAAAACGGCAGACTCGTATCCCTCGCAATACGACTACCATTAGCTGTAGTGACTCACCGGAAGTTTTACCCATATGAGCTCAAAGATGGCGGCGCCCGCATTCAGGAATAAGGTGGATAGGTTTGATTTGTGTAATCAAAATACATTATTTTACACACACACACACACACACACACACACACAAAAATCTCTACAGTGTCAAATGATCCTGCATGCGCGTTCTTGAAGCTGCTCTGAGTTTTTTCACTTGAGCTGCATATTTTCAACTTTTGAACAATTGAACAATTCGTGTCATTCGCATCGCCCCATGCGAGGATGCGTCTGATTGCGGCTTTGCATTGACTTTGCATGTATATGAGGTGTGGCTTATGCATCTGCTTTGCAAACTAAGCAATCAGTTGTGCCGATGGTTGCGTACTTTTCCGTGAGGAGAAGTCGTGACCAATGAACGTGTGATACTATGTATGTGTGAAGCTACGTACATCTGGGCCTAAATTTTTTTAAATTATAATTACATGTTAAAAGCTGTTACACTTTTAATGACAAATAAGTTAAAATAATCAATTGAGAAACATCTTACCAAAAGGCACATTTATTCAATATAGCACATATATAAACAGTACAATCTTACAGATTCTCTTCACGTTTTAAGTAACGATGTAAACACTTCAAACACTTCAACAATGCAAACATGTCCGTTATGAGTTGTCCAAAAAGTATTAATTTATTTGTGTGTATATATATATATATATATATATATATATATATATATATATATATATATATATATATATCTCACTGTATTAGACAGGCAATTAGACAGGGGAGGACCATTCTCAGAGGGTCTCACAATCCTCTACTTGCTATGAAATATCGAGATGAAATCTTCAGATCTATTGTCAGATCTTATACTGGTGCAGTGCACTATCATGTATCAGACCTCCTGATACATGATAATGCGCAACCTCATTTGGCCAGAGTCTGTAGGCAGTTTATGGACGATGAAGGCATTGATGCCATTGACTGGCCTTCACATTCCCCAGACCTTAATCCAACTGGCACCTCATGTATCTGAAGCCATAAAGTAGTACCATATAGACAGGAGCTCGCGTATGGTCTAATCCAGGTCTAGGAGGAGATCCCTCAGGACAGCATGTGCCATCTCATCAGGAGTAATTCTGTAATTCCTGTCCTAAATGTGTTTATGATTTGGCTTTCACTTTTCACAACATTAGGCAAAATATTAACGTGAAGAATTTATCTAAAGTCTATATAAACAAACAAACAAACGTTTTCATTGTTTGCTAGTGTCTAGTGCTTTTACAGCCTTCAAAAGTGATTGAAAACTAAACTTTTTAAATAGTAGACATAGTTTGATATTCAAGTTCAAGTTCCTTTTATACCCTTAGGTAAATTAGGTTTCAGTGGCAAGTTCACAGTTCCTCAAACATATAACAGACAACTAAAAAACAACAATAAAGCAACACTTAAAAGACATCATAAGAACAGTAACATAAAGTAACAGCATAAAATATATAAATAAATAACAAATAAAAAATAAATAAATATTCATTCTTAATGCATGAATGTTTTATTAATAACTTTTCTTTGCATCTTTTTAAACTTGGTTTTTATATCTCGAATTAAGAACTCAATGGTAAGTAAAGATGATGATGATAGTATTTAATATCCGGACGTTTATCCGCTTGTATGTTATCCGGACGTTCATCCGCACGTACGTTATCCGGACGTTCATCCACACGTACGTTATCTGGACGTTTATCCGCATGTACGTTATCCGGACGTGCATCCGGTCGCAGAGTAAATATGTATCAATTTCAATACGTCCGCCAGGGCAAATTTGAGCGCAGCTCCTACACATGACCGTGACGTCTGACGTCTCATATCTAACGTCTGACGGCCAGACGGCAGGCAAGCGTATACAGGTTTGTTTGCTTGTCTGTTTGCTTAGTGGGTTGCAAAACTTGCACAACAACGTCATCTTTTCAGTTATGTGAGAGAGAGAGAGAGGTGCGCACTGCACACAACATGAGAGAGAGAGCACGCACAGTAAATTAAACCGAACAGTAAAATATAAATGTGCACACTCAATTGGATAATTGTAAACGCGCAAACACAGACAGAAAAGACATGCCATTGTGGAAATAACACGTTACTTGAGGGCTAAAGTTTGTTTAATAAAATAACAAATTGTTCTCTGGTGCTATAAAGAAAAGCTCTATGTTTGCTCAATTTTAAACGTACTTTATTTAGTCCCCTTAGAGGTGACACTAAATGATTGCAATAATTATTTCAAACCAGAGGTAATGAAATTGGCCTTACAATATTTAAGCAATATCGCTCGAGTAGGAGTGTGATATAGCTCTATATCATCACGGCTGTGATTAGGCCAGAGGCACGAGGCCGTAGGCAATCACAGCCCTGATGATATAGACCTTTATACAACAGTTCTTTCTGGTTCTCGAATCTGATTGGCTAAGAGCTATGCGATATTGTGCTGATAACGCCACTGTAACCGCTTCACCTTTCGTATTATTCCGCCACCTAGTGAATGGAGGTCCTCTAGGCTCATCTCTGAATGGAGAAACTGCACCTACACACAGACCTGGACACACACACAAACGCGCTGTTTTGAATCACGCTCCGTGTGTCTCAATAGTTCACTAGCTCGTAAATCAGTCTGTGCATCCCAATCGGAAGTTATTATTCCGTCAAAGATCAGCGCTCTTGGATGTAACGTTAAACTTAATGGGATTAATGTCTTGTCACGTCGTGTGGACACTTGGAAAGAGGATTGTAAACACTCATTTTCTCAAGCTATATCTCTTATCAGAACGCGAAAACACAGTGGAACTGCAGGTAAGCACCGCAGCTTTTAAATGTGGACATTGATCATTTATTTTATCGTGACGTGACTTAAAACATGTTATGAGATATCGCCACTGATATATTTATAAGCAGCATGCAAAAACATCTCTCTGACACTTATAAAAACAGTTTTATATAGTACTGACAAGAACAAAGTTTAATAATAATCGAGTGCTCGTATCGCGTTATAAGAGTAAATGGGAACGCAATAGTAACATTAAACAAGTATAGTTTTATTAACTTTTACCTCGCGCCAAAACAATAACAACACAAAAGACACTAAATATGAATAAAAAACAAGTAATAGTTTGATCATGACACCAAATATTGCTGATTTGATCTCATTTTGACGATCAAAAACAAACAAGGCTGACATTAGAGCCAGGGGATCCCTGTCAGAGATTTAGCCCAGAGAGGGCGGTGGTCAGCGGGGCGAGTAAATACTGACGTCCGCTCATGCTTTGGTTCTCATTCGTACCGAATCTCACTAAGCAAACGTTCAAACAGGCGCTATCTTTACTAATCGACTGCAGATTTAAATATAATACATATACATTCTCGACTGAACTAATCTTAAAACTACACTTTGTGACCAAGAAACGGTAATATAAAGAAACGGCTTTTCCGTCCATTGAGTTGTTATGAGATTCAAAGCAGCCGAAAGTGTTTCCTGTCATTCTGGCCGCTCTCAAATCCGTGGCGGAAGAAGTAGTTCTCAGACAAAGAGGCTTTTAAAATAACTCCGTTGTTGTTTTCTAGTTTTCGTTTTTCAAACGTGTGCCGTCGAACTGTTGTATAAAAGCAATATCGCTCTCGGAGTCGTGTGATATAGCTCTATATCATCACGGCTGTGATTGCCTCCGGCACTCGGCCTACGGCCTCGTGCCTCTGGCCTAATCACAGCTGGCTCGTGATGATATAGAGCTATATCACACTCCTACTCGAGCGATATTGCTTAAATATCACATGACTCCGAGAGCGATATTGCTTTTATACAACAGTTCGACGGCACACGTTTGAAAAACGAAAACTAGAAAACAACGAGATATTTTAAAAACCTCTTTGTTTGAGAACTACTTTTTCCGCCACGGATTTGAGGGCGGCCAGAATGACAGGTAACACTTTCGGCTGCTTTGAATCTCATAATAACTGAATGGACGGATAGGCGTTTCTTTATATTAACGTTTCTTGGTCACAAAGTGTAGTTTTAAGATTAGTTCAGTCGAGAATATATGTGTATTATATTTAAATCTACAGTCGATTAGTAAAGATAGCGCCTGTTTGAATGTTTGCTTAGTGAGATTCGGTACGTATGAGCACGCCCGCCGACAGGGGGGGACAAACGGGTCTGTTGTCCCGGGCCCAGGATGAGGGGGGGCCCAGAACTGGAACCTATGGAATAATTCAGTGTTTTCCATACATTGATTTATCTGCCATAGAATCAACACTGGCCGCCACAAATAGATTTTTCATGATTACCATTTACATTTTAATTCTACTATATTCATTGTAGTGAGCGCTCAGCGCGCCTCCCTCCTCCCTCTCTCGTTGCATGCAGCGCCTCAACAGCGCGCGCCCCTCCCCTCTCTCTCCTGTTGGAAACAGCGCGGCTCTCTCTACAGTCAAAAGTATTTTAACTCCGCGTTCCTTTTACTTTCTTTTTCGCGTAAACGTCAACAGTCACGGATGTCACTTATAGAGAAGATGGCTGATCGAGTTCATCATGAGTGAATTAAACAAAAGGTCAGCATTACCACACATACCCGTTCTGGTGTGAGTCTGTGTCCGAGCTGTCTCCCTACCTATGATGCGGTATGCTCGTGCACGTGTTCTGTAGTAACACTAACCGTGTATTCTCTCATATTCTGAATTTGCAACAAATTGTTTGCGCTATACGCGATGATATACAATAAAACTACCACTCGTGTTTAAAATAAAAAAGCGCTCATAAGGCAACAACACTGATGAGAAGAGCAACATCAGTACTGCCTCAATGTAAATGTATGATGATTTTGTCAGATGAGGTCGCGTTTTTAGCAGCAGTTAAAGAAAGAGATTGGATTTACATTGACATTAACATACATTAACAATGAGTCACTGGGTCGTTACTGGGTCCTGTTTAGTCACTATTTTATAGACAACAGAACAAATAATATGTAAAAATAGCATTCAGTTGTGTTAAAATGCAATATAATGTGACAGATTCAAGAGTAAAACACGACGCAATGACGCCACATATATGCTAATCGGCGTGTGACGTCATCGCCGCCACAGTCTGTCAAAATCCTGTCGGAAACACTGCAATTGTTAAAAAATAAAGAAAATAGGCATATTTGTGGAAAAAAATCCAATACAGTCACCTCCATAAACATTGGAACAGAAGCACATTTTGTGTTGTTTTGGCTGTTTGCCAGAATGTATTCCAGTTACAGTTATGATGGTTTTTCTTTATAATGGAGAGGATAATGCGATCATCCACCACTGTTATCCCATTTATTTAGACATACAGGATTTTAATGTTGCTAAGCTCACCACTGTGTTGTTTTTTTATCTGGATGTGCCAAATTGTTGATGTGGCAACTCTTAATGTTCCTGCCATCTCTCTGATGGATTTGTTGTGTTTTTGAAACCTAATTATGGTCTGTATCACTTGCATGGAGATGTCCCTGAATCAAATGATTTGGGTTCACAGCCACAGCTTCCAAATGCAAATACCACACTTAAAATCAACTCCAGACCTTTAACATCTGTCATTCATGAGGAAATTATTTAACAAATAGACAATACCCGTCAACTGTCCCATTACTTTTGAAAAGGGGGAGCTACATATTAAATGGCTGTAATTCCTAAATCCTTCAGCCATTATGGATGTGAATACCCTCAAAATAAAGCTGAGAGTGTGCACTGTAAGACAATATTCATAATATGACTGTAACTGGAATGCATTTTGGTAAACAGCTAAAATAACACAAAATGTGCTTCTGTTCCAATATTTATGGAGGTGACTGTATTTGAGATACATAAAAAAACGTTGTATTTGTTTTCTTCCTATACTTGAAATAGTGGTCAAGAAACCCCCCGCCCAACACAAAAATGGTTTGGCCACTGATCAAAATTTTATGATGTCATTTGATTTGAAGTTCAGTACGCTCAAAATATCTCGTCAGACTCAGCACAAGTGCTCAGAAAAGAAAAGAGAAGAAAAGAGCAGAAAATAGAGGTTTTTAAAAGAGGGGGTTGACGTTATATAAATAAAAGTTATTTTGTGTCAGCATATAGTCAGTACTACATTTATTTACTATATAAATGTTGAATACAATGTATAATAATGCAATATTCGTGGGTCATGAATCTGATAATGCCAAATGGCTTGTTACCAGTAAAAAGTAGGGGGGGCCGAGGGGCCCTCCAAGATTATCTTGTCCCGGGCCCAGGCAAGACTGTCAGCTGGCCTGCGTATGAGAACCAAAGCATGATCGGACGTCAGTGTTCACTCGCCCCGCTGACCACCGCCCTCTCTGGGCTACATCTCTGACAGGGATTCCCTGGCTCTCATGTTGGCCTTGTTTGTTTTTGATGGTCAAAATGAGATCAAATCAGCAGTATTTGGTGTCATGATAAAACTGTTACTTGTTTTCTTATTCATATTTAGTGTCTTTTGTGTTGTTATTGTTTTGGCGCGAGGTAAAAGTTAATAAAACTATACTTCTATAATGTTACTATTGGTTTACCATTTCATCTTAACGCGATACGAGCACTCGGTTATTATTAAACTTTGTTCTTGTCAGTACTATATAAAACTGTTTTTTTATAAGTGTCAGAGAGATGTTTTTGCATGCTGCTTATAAATATATCAGTGGTGATATCTCATAACATATTTTAACAGTCACGTCACGATAAAATAAATGATCAATGTCCACATTTAAAAGCTGCGGGGCTTACCTGCAGTTCCACAGTGTTTTCGCGTTCTGATAAGAGATATAGCTCCAGAACAAAAATAAGTGTTTACATTCCTCTTTCCAAGTGTTAATTGTCCACATGATGTGACAAGACATTACTCCCATTAACTTTAATGTAACATCCAAGAGCGCTGATCTCTGACGGAATAATAACTTCCGATTGGGGATTCACAGAGTGATTTACGAGCTAGTGAACTAATGAGACACACGGAGAGTGATTCAAAACAGTGCGGTTGTGTGTGCCTGCAGTTTTCCATTCAGAGATGAGCCTGTTTAGAGGACCTCCATTCACTAGGTGGCGGAATGATACGAAAGGTGAAGCGGTTACTGTGCCGTTATCAGTAGAATATTGCACGCCTCTTAGCCAATCAGATTCGAGAACCAGAAAGAACTGTTGTATAATATTGTACATGATCTATATTATTATTATTATTATTTTATAGAGATACATTATATTATACATCATTATAGCCTATATTTTTCTACACAAATAAAGAAGATGCACTTAATGTTATGATGGTGTGTAGGACGAACCCAAATGCAGACAGCGGTGGATGAACAAAAAGCACTGGCGCGTCACAGGACCGGAGATAGATGAGAAGTTGTGGTTTAAAAGTCCATATGTTTTATTTTTCTTGCCAAAAATGACTAATCGTTTCGCTAGATAAGACCCTTATGCCTCGTTTGCGATTGTTTAGAGTCCTTAAAAACTTAGTTGAAAAAGAGTGTTGGGGTCCATTGAAGTCCATTAAAATGAGAAAAATCCTGAAAAAACATAATTTCTTCTCGACTGAGCAAGGAGGGACGTCGGCATTTTGGATGATATGGTGGTGAGTAAATTATCTGGATTTTTTTTTTAAGAAAATGGACAAATCCTTTAATTAATGATTAATGAATGAATGAATTAATAAATGAATAAATGATTGTAGGAAGGAATTACGAGGCAGAGATGTTGTGTCCACTCCCCCGCATAATTTCTTGTAGGCCTACTTTTTGTACAGAAGACAAAGGACCCTTTTTCTTGGGTTTTTCCAAGTTCAAAATGAGAAGGAGGTGCTGCTGTCATGAGGCACATACATGTCAGGGCTCGACAATTTATTGTTTTATGTGATGTCACTTACTTACAGGAGTGCCCCACTGGAGGGCAAGAGAGCGTTATATGCGGTTGGCCCCAGGTAAGGAAATGACTCATTTCTTTTATTTACCCTAAATCCTGAAAAGTTGTTTTGCAATAAAATGCACTAAACGACAAGGAGACTATTCGGGGCTATGCTTCTACAGAATGCAGTTTTGTGCCATAAACGTATTTGCCTTTGTCCCCATTGAGGGGAAACAATTGCAGGCAGCCATCAATATACAATATACAGTGACCACTTTATTAAAGGTAACCTCACATTAACATTGGATATATTAATAATCATTGTATTTTTAAATCATATTTTTGCATCATTTTCTTACCTGGATTGTTGTCGAGTAATGAGCAGTGTTTCCCATACATTGATTTATTTGTGGTGGCCCACCACAGAATCAACACTGGCCCCCACAAATAGAATTTTCATGATTCCCATTTACATTTTTATTTCACTATTTAAAACAGCTTAATTCGGCTTAAAATATAATTTGATACATAATACAGATCAAATACAGATACAGATCAAAAAGTAGAAGTGAAACATATTTCAGGTGCCAACACTAGATCAAACGCAAACACGACATGATGACGTCACATATATGCTAATTAGCGGGTGACATCATCACCACCACAGTCTCTCAAAATCCTGTGGGAAACACTGAATGAGGCAACCAAGTACAATGATTAGTTAGATAAACTGCTAAAGTTAGCTTAAGAGTTGTCATGTAGAAATGCAAACTGATGTGAAAGAGTCAAGTCAAGTCAAAGTTTATTTATATAGCACATATTTAACACAACTGTAGTTGATCCAAAGTGCTTTACAATAAAATAGTAAAAAAATAAAAGAATTAGAAATAGAAAGGAATAAAAAACAAGAATGAGGATAAAATTAAATATCAAGACAATCAGACAAAGTTGTAAATACATAGTTGGAAGTGCCAAATTATAAAAAGATGTGCACATGTATATAAAGAGATCTGTACAAGAACACAATTTATTAGGTACCCATACATATACACACATATAGATACATATACACATCCCCGCACCCATACACAACTACATATACATACCCAACATCATTCGAATGCTAATGTATAAAAGTAAGTCTTTAAACTTGTTTTAAAAACACCCAGGGGCGGTTTCCCGGACAGGGATTAGCTTAATCCAGGATTACGCCCAAGTTTAATTAGGAAAAAAAACTAGTTTTTACAAACATGTCTTACTAAAAACATTACCTGTGTGCATTTTGAGGCAAAACAAAGGGCACTGATGTATTTTAAGATATATAAGTGCAAGTTGTTTTCAGTTTGGAGACCTCTTAAAAATGTTTTAGTCTAGGACTAGTCTAATCCCTGTCCGGGAAGCCGCCCCCCAGTGTTGGAGAAGTCCTAATACCCAAAGGTAAACTGTTCCAGAGCTTTGGGGCGGCTACAGAAAAAGCCCTGTCACCTTTTGATTTGCAGCGATATTGAGGGACAGATAAAAGTGACTGATCACAAGATCTTAATGATCTGACAGCTGTGTAGGGTTTAATAAGATCAAAAATATAATCCAGGGCCATAATGTGCAATGCTTTGTATGTGAATAGAAGAACCTTAAAATCGACTCTGAATTTTATGGGTAGCCAATGCAATGAGGCAAGGATAGGGGAGATCATCTTTTTCTAGTTCCTGTCAGCAATCTGGCTGCAGAGTTTTGAACCATCTGCAACCGAGACAATAGTCCCTTTCACACATACCGTCTTTACTGGTAATTTACTGGTAAATTGCAGTTAACAGATCATGTGTGAACAGAACCTTTCCGGTAAATCAGTGCTCCCAATTTATCAGTAAGACAGGTTGTAAGATTACCAGTAATTTACCAGTAAGCGCTATGTGTGAACGAAAATTATAGGATTACCGGCATTTAGAACGGACGACGTCAGATCGTGCTGACAGCTTCGGGCCAATCATAGCGTTTTAATACAGATGACGCGTTTACCCCCGCACTGTTTACTGACGTTTCCACACACATGCTGCTTGAAAGTTGAGCACACCTGAAGTTTACGTCCACATTTCTTCACCAAAGTTGTTTAAAACAGCTTACCGCCGAATTGCCGACGTCCTTAGCACGCCCTCTGTGAAGCCTAAAGTGCAAACTGTTGTTAAAAACTCATTTTCGGTTTGACGTCGTCTCATTCAATGTTGTTTGGTCATGAGCAACTTCGCGACTGTTTACCACAGACGTGAAAACAACAAAATACGGACCGTGGTTATGAACGACGTGGATTGTTTACAAATACAACACTGAGCTCGCCGCGTGCTACAGGTACTTCCGCTTTCTCAACGAATTTACCGGTATTTTGATACTGATGTGTGAATGATGTCTTACTGGGAAAATAACGGAACGCCACTGCGTGTGTGAACAGCACATTTTTGTATTTACTGGTAAATTCATTCTGGTAAATTCATGGTAATTTACCAGAATTACTGTGTGAAAGAGGCTAAATGTGGATTGTGGTAGACCAACATACAAGGAATTGCAGTAGTCCAATCGTGACGAGATTAGTGCATGGATCAC
The DNA here is from genome assembly GCF_027580225.2 of Misgurnus anguillicaudatus. Taxonomy (NCBI): domain Eukaryota; kingdom Metazoa; phylum Chordata; class Actinopteri; order Cypriniformes; family Cobitidae; genus Misgurnus; species Misgurnus anguillicaudatus. The sequence continues at coordinate 17,202,964 of NC_073351.2, forward strand.
AATGTCAAGGTCTTTGCTAGAAAGAAAGCGTTTTACTTTTGCCACAGATCTAAGTTGGAAAAAGCTACCCTTTACAACTGTATTTATGTGTTTGTCAAATTGGAGATGGGGGTCAAAATAAACACCAAGATTTTTTGCGTGATTATGCAGGTTTTTACTTAAAGGACCTAATTGTGTTTTAACAGAGTTGTCGCTAGCAGCAGGACCCAGAAGCAGCACTTCAGTTTTATTTTCATTTAGTTGCAGTGAGTTGTTTGTCATCCAGGACTTGACTTCATTTAGACATGAAAACAGACGGTCTAATGAAGAGTCACTAGTGCCTAGTTTAATTGGTAGATATAGTTGAAGATGAAGTGAAAAGAGTGAAAATGCAATGTTTGCAAATCCTTTTATTAGATGATTTGTTGTACAAAGAGTATTAAACTTGCTCAGTGTGTTTACTTTTTTTCTTAATGTAAACTGCCACTAAAAGATGTTCATTGGAATTTTTTGAAATATTTGATATATTCAAATTTTATGAGTTGTATCTCCCAGGATACGTTGCCCTATTAAAGTATAAAAAAGGACATCAATATTTATTTTTTCATTTGCAGCAAAAATTGTTATTCTGACTTCCCCCCTAAAACATGCCATACATATTGTTTCATCCATTTTAAACAGTGTAAACAACAGGTTTACAAGTAACAATAAATGTTAATAACTAAATATAAGTAGGCCTAACTAAGAACAAGCAGTTCTGAATGTCGTCATTGGCTTCATTGGTGCTTTTCCTCCTCCACCTGCACATTTGTTTTATTTTAGATAAAACAATTTGGTAAATTATTTAGCATTTTATTAATTTTGCATACTCAATTACCCCTAAATGTAAAGTCAGTGACCTTTCTGTGTGGAGTTTGCATGTTCTCCTAGCCTGTGTGACAGCTGAACACAACATTTCAACAGTCGGGAAGTTCGGTCTGGTGTCGCTCCGTTGTGCTGCAACTATGCTCGAACCAAAGCTGGCCGAACCAATCAAATTGTCAGGGAGGGCTTTATACGATGATGGACAGATGATCAACAGTAACGTAATCAACCACGTCACCATAGAGCGCTTGTGTTGAATCAGTTTACAACAAAGACGGCTGTCGCTGGAGAATTTAGATGTTTGGATTCTGCCATCGAGTCTGTTCTAGGAGATATCGACAGCACATTGATTTTAAAAGAGGAACAGAGAAAAGCGTATCAAGGCATTTGTTGATTGGGTTTTCTCCCACAGGCCAAAGACATGCAAGTTAGGTTAAATTGGAGATACCAAATTGTCCCTCCCCCAACCTGTATGAATAAACTTGGATGGATATAGCCATAGATGCTGAAATGGTGTAAAGAAAGAAACTATATCTGTTTCATGCAAAGGCCTGTCATCTGCTGCAATTTAGGGGAATGCGTGCCTGACATGAGGAAAAGTCCCCACATTTCTTGTTTCTATTGCACTGCTGCACTGTCACAAAAACTTCATCTTAATCTCTGTTTTTCAGAATTCAAACCCCCCTCATTCCTTCTACCATAAAATGAGTTGTGTAGCCATTAAAGAAAATATCCAGTTAAAATGCTAAGATGCATAGACAATACTGTGGTTAATCCCTTTTTTATACCCTAATCTCATATTAATTTTAATACTAATATTAGAAGTATTATTATTAGTTTTTTAACAAAGAAAACTAAGATTAATATATATTCACTTACCACAAAATCTGACTGTCCTGCACCACCGGTGGACATGTTGGATTTAGGTCAGGCAGACCAATTGATAAAAAAATTGAAGCAAATCATGTGACCCACATACTCAAGACAGACCAAGCTATAATAAGTGACATAAGTATTCGATGAAAACATTTTTTCCATGCTCCAAACAACAAGACACAGAAGAGAATGTATCTCGTGGTGCACGGTGCCTTAATAGAAGATGCAAAACAGATTTTTATGCCGTTTCTGTCATGTTTTATTTGGCATTTTGTAAAATTCCATTGACTTCTCTTGGGAGACTCGTTGCGCGCTGATATATCACTCCGCCGCCGGGAAACAGAAAAGGGTCTGTTTACATGTGGTTGTAGTTTTTTCGCTCGGTTTCTCTCAGAAGAAATTTTTCCCATATTTGTAGGGCTGGACCAGAATATTCGAATATTCGTTCCGTGGGTTGACATTCGAATTTCAGTTTTGAGATTCGAATATATATATAAATATTTTACAGCGTTAATGCAGAGCTTTTGCCAAGCAGGAAGTGCGCTTCACACTCCCGCTCTATAGGTGGCGCAGAGAGACCAACATCCATAGCCAACAGCCACCAAACGACACCAGTGGAAGATCGCCTCAAACGGAAAACGCGCTTCCTGCTTTGGCATTCACGCTAATAATGTTGTAAATAACGTTCAGTTTCTTGCAAAAACTGATTGATTTGCTTCACAAGACTTCAATATGTCACACGGAGTTATGGGGGATTACTGTTGTATTGGATATATATGCTTTAGCTCTTAAAGTGTGCGAATCTGTTGACTTGCATGACGGAGCACTGGGGTTTCTGCAAAATATCTTCTTTATTGTTCTGCTGATGAAAAAAAACATATTGGATGGTGTAAGTGTTATAAATAAACTTGATTTTGAAAGTATGCTACCGTTTTATTACAGTTTGTTGGACTACGTTCATTCATGCTTCAGACTCAAATATAGAGCGGAAGTATATACGCGGTTGTGAGGTATCTGAAAAAAAATTTCCACTATAGCAAATAACACGGATTGAAATCATACATTGCGCCAATATATTTGTTTTTATCCACGAACCACTCGGTGAGTAGTACAGTTTTGAAAATGAACGTTAAGTGTTGTTTTAATGACATTTTGTGCATGGTCATTGACTTCCATTCTGAAGCAGTCAAGAGACGCTTCTAAATGAGTCGAAAAGTCAAGACACGACCCATTGTCAAAATTTCTGTGTCCATCACTGTAGTTTATCCAAAACAAACCAGAAATGAGACTCAAAGTGTTAAATACCAGAATTATCCTTTAAGATCCTAATCCTCTGCGTGATCTTATAAAAAAGCTCTTTCAGTTTTTTTATGCTGTTCACTTGCGAATCTAAGATTGAGTTATTGAGCTCTGATTGATTCAGTTGTTGACTGAATTATTTCAGGGGTTTAGTAAAACAAATGTAATTAAAAGTATAATTTATTTACGTGTGCCAAAGTATACACTCTGGAAAGAAAGAAAAGTTGACGTGGGTGGGTTGCAGGGCCTTGAAGGCAAGACAAGGCAAGGCAAGTTTATTTGTAAAGCACATTTCATACACTGAGGTCATTCAAAGTGCTTTACCTGGAAATGAGAAAACAATCTATAAGAAAAAAATATGTTAAAATAAGAGACACACAATAACATCACAATAAAAGCAAAGATATGTGAAAAATTAAAGTAACATTTAAAAGAAAATAAATATGATTTTAATAAAAAACTGTTTAAAATGTTTAAAAAAATAAAACAGGAGTAAAAGTTGAAGAAAATTGGCCATGAGGCATTTGTAAGTCATAATCCGCCCCCAGTTTTCACTACATGCGTCAGTTGGCTCCATAAATGCTTGGCAGTCAGCAATTTAGTAATGTGTTTTGCAGTTGTATTGTGGTAGTGATGCATTTGAGCTTTGTTTGGCGTCATCCCTGATTCTTCCCACACTTCACATGCACAATCAATTTTAAGAACCTTTTTCATCGAGTCAAGTTTATCAAGTATATTTTGTGTACTGTTTTATATTAAAATATAATTAAAAAAAATATTGCCTGTGGAATAAATACTTTTAATCTTTACAATGTTAGTTCCCAGGTTTTCTGAAATATTTAAAACACTCTCTAAAGTCCCCCTGTAGGTGATCATTTTATCACTTAAAGGCGGAGTCCACGATGTTTGAAAAACGCTTTGGAAAAGAAGACGGGCCGACTACCAAAACACACTTATAGCCAATCAGCAGTAAGGAGCGTGTCTACTAACCGACATCCTTGCCGGGTTGCGTATGTGTGGGGCGGGTCTATCAACAGAAGGTCCAGATTCTATTGGGGTAGGGGCGTGTTTGTTTAGGTGATTTCAAATATCAACATTGGCTTTCAAACATCGTGGACTCCGCCTTTAAAACTAGGGCTGTCAATAGATTAAAAAGTTATCTAGATTAATCACATGATTTTATGAGTTAACTCGTGATTAATCGCAAATTGATCTCACATTCTTATCTGTTCTAAATTTACCCTAATTAATAATAATAATAATAATGCATTTTATTTATATTGCGCTTTTCTTATACCCAAAGCGCTACATCAAATATAAAACAAAAGTAAAAAATGAAAATACATACAAAAATAAGAATACAACAATAAATAAAATAAAATAAATACAACCAGTGTCACAATCAGACACCTACACCATCATAAAAAGATGGGTTTTTAACTGCTTTTTAAAACTTGTTAATGTTGGGGCAGGCCTAAGAGTTACTGGTAGTGCATTCCACAACCTAGGGGCTGCCACGGAAAAGGCTCTTTCACCCATCGTCTTTAGTTTGCAAGAAGGCTGTTTCAGAAGGAAAGAATTTGCGGAGCGAAGAGATCGAGAGGGCACATATGGAGTAATTAAGTCACATATATATGAAGGTGCAGTTCTATGTACAGCCTTGTATGTTAAAATAAGAGTTTTAAAATCGATACGAGCATGGACTGGAAGCCAATGCAAGTTCCTAAGCACCCCAGAGATAGGCTGACGGGAAGGAGTATGTGTGAGAACACGTGCAGCTGAATTCTGTATGTGTTGCAGTCGCTTAATAGACTTTGCCGGTAGACCGAGATATAGGGCATTACAATAATCAACCCTAGAGGTTACAAGGGCATGGGCAAGTCTTTCTGCATCAGGCAATGAAAGAAAAGGCCTAATCCTTTTTTTCCCTAATTTAACGCTTTTCAGGTTTTTAATAGTCTAATCATATATGCATATAGATGCTTTATGCAAATGTATGTTAACAACAGCCTGTTTACATTTTTAACAGAACCATCAAGCCATTGTTTTGTATATGAATTTTCCTTTCAGAATAATTTTCTTTCTCCATTTTTGTTTGCTGCTGCATCATTTGTGACATGTACTGGCAGGGTTGAGTCAGAATGAGCAAATTTCCAAAAATAGTTCATATTTTGACATTCTCTATTAAAACATAGAACAATGCATGATTTGGTGGAATATAACAACATATGACAGAACCACAAAAATTACCACAATTACCACATCCATTCGTTAAAATCACTGGTAAAACTATAAGATTTAGCACACACAAAGCAAAAACATCATCATTATATGTTAAACTTTTTTTTTCTTTTGTTTGATTGACATTGTGACAAGCTGCTTAAAATCTAAGTGATCTAATATAATGTTACACATCAGATATTTTTACCAAACAGTTAAAGGATAATTCCGGTATTTAACACTTTGAGTCTCATTTCTGGTTTGTTTTGGATGAACTACAGTGATGGACACAGAAATTTTGACAATGGGTCTTGTCTTGAGTTTTTGACTCGTTTAGAAGCGTCTCTTGACTGCTTCAGAATGGAAGTCAATGGCCATGCACAAACATGTCATTAAAACAACACTTAACGTTCATTTTCAAAACTGCGCTACTCACCGAGTGGTTCGTGGTGTTCGTTGATAATTAAAAACAAGTTGTGTAGAGAAATACAGTTTCTGTCGTGTTTTATTTGGCATTTTGTAAAATTCCATTGACCTCTCTAGGAAGACGCAATGCTCGCTGATATATCACTCCGCCGCCGGGAAACAGAAAAGGGGCTCTCAGAAGGCTCTCAGAAGAAATTTTTCCCATATTTGTAGGGCTGGACCAGAATATTCAAATATTCGTTCCGTGGGTTGACATTCAATTTTCAGTTTTGAGATTCGAGTATATATATAAATATTTTACAGCGTTAATGCAGAGCTTTTGCCAAGCAGGAAGTGCGCTTCACACTCCCGCTCTATAGGTGGCGCAGAGAGACCAACATCCAGAGCCAACAGCCACCAAACGACACCAGTGGAAGATCGCCTCAAACGGAAAGCACGCTTCCTGCTTTGGCATTCACGCTAATAGTGTTGTAAATAACGTTCAGTTTCTTGCAAAAACTGATTGGATTTGCTTCACAAGACGTCAATATGTCACACAGAGTTATGGGGGATTACTGTTGTATTGGATATATATGCTTTAGCTCTTAAAGTGTGCGGATCTGTTGACTTGCATGACGGAGCACTGGGTTTTCTGCAAAATATCTTCTTTATTGTTCTGCCGATGAAAAAACATATTCGATGGTGTAAGTGTTATAAATAAACTTGATTTTGAAAGTATACTGCCGTTTTATTACAGTTTGTTGGACTACGTTCATTCATGCTTCAGACTCAAATATAGAGCGGAAGTATATACGCGGTTGTGAGGTATCTGAAAAAATAGTTCCACTATAGCAAATAACACGGATTGAAATCATACATTGCGCCAATATATTTGTTTTTAATCATCAACGAACACCACGAACCACTCGGTGAGCAGCACAGTTCCGAAAATGAACGCCAAGCGCTGTTCCAATGACATGCCGTGCATGGCCATTGACCTCCACCCTGAAGCAGCCAAGAGACGCCTCCAAACCAGTCGAAAAGTCGAGACTCGACCCATTGTCAAAATTTCTGTGTCCATCACTGTAGTTCATCCAAAACAAACCAGAAATGAGACTCAAAGTGTTAAATACCGGAATTATCCTTTAACCAAACATTTACTTAAGACATAACAGATTATAGATCCTACCTGCGTGAATTCTTATCAAAGCAGATATCTGTTAAACTGTAATTTTGTGTAGATGTCTATATATCCGGGTCGCGCACTCGCGCGTCTGTGTGCACGCGCTTCAGATGTCAGTCAGTCAGCGTGAGGAAGATCGCTTTTGAGTCGCTCTTAATAACTCTTTAACATTAATCAGGTATCGAACTTTATCTCTCTTAATGACTCTTTTAACATCAAGGAAGTCCTGCAGTCTATTTTCTAATGCTGGGTACACCCCAGAAGATTTTTTACATCTTATAAGATTGTCAAAGTATAAGTTTTGCTCCTATAGTGTGTGGTGTGCCATTATGAGTCAAAGACAGCACACCACACACAAACAGATTTTTAACCAGAGTCTCAACTGTGAACACAGGAAATCCCTCAATCTCGCGAGAATTCAGAATAAGCATGGCGGACGATATGCAGGAAGACATTTCAATGAGAGTGATTGGAATAATTTTTACAAGACACGTTGTATAAACATTTGTACTGTTGCCACAAATCAACAAGCTGATCCTCCATCTCTGCTGTCCACATCAACTTCACTTTGGCCGTTTCTCAATCCGAAGGCTGTAGCCTGCGGAGGTCGCATATGCAGGCTGCATACGTCATGAAACCTGGTTTATTCAAGTTAACTGAGCATTACATTCGCAAGTCATAAGTATATTACAACAATATACGATACTAGGAATAATAGTTAATTTTATAACTGTTAATATTCTGAAACAAGACAGTCTTGATGATGTCTATGCAGCCTGGAAATGTGACCTACGGATTGAGAAGCGGCCTTTGTGCTGCGCCATGACTGCTTCCGTCTTCCCTCATCTCGCTTTCTGATTGGATATGGTTTCGTTTCACGTGATTATCTTAATAGCATGCTCGCGTTTGTCTTCGGGATTCCCCACACACATCAGGATTTCTGATCGTAAATATTCACCATGTTGAATATTTACGATTCGCGATCGGCGCGGCTCCGACGTTCTTCCGAGCAGGTTCGGACAATCTTAACACACCTCACATGAAGGGACAATCTGATAAGATAATCTGTGAAACCTTCGCGATACTCGGGACATAGCTAGGATTGTCAGAAGGAGGGAAATCGGCCCAAAATCAGCCCGATCATCTTTTGGTGTGTACCCGGCTTGAGTCATGCATAAAAGCGAAACCAAAATGAATTGAGACGCATCTTTGTATTCGATTAAGCATTAGGAGGACGCTAACTTTACACCTCAGACGTATAAATAAAGATCATTTCAGATGTCCAACGAGCATTTAGAGCATTGAATTTGCTAGACGATTTGGTTAATGTTCTTATTTCTTTGAAAACCTTTGACTCATTTAGACAGGGTCACATTTGTCTGCGTCTCTGTTCATTCAACTATAGGCTGGACCATAATCGGCGTTAATAAAATTAGTGGCGTTAAAATGAACGTTATAAACGTGTTAATTATGACAGCCCTACTTAAAACTCATTTTGAAGCATTGTTATAACATAAGTAAAAGTTTTTCCTGTGACACTAATTTCTTCATGCTGTAAAGCAGCTTGAATCTAACTTATTATAGTCCCATTTAGTATAGCTGGATGCGTAAATATGCAAATTAGTTCCCTGCCTCTACTCAGTCATATAACTCGGACCATATATATTAATATGTAATATGAATAATAATGTGTAATGGTGCTGATGTGTTGGAGGATGAAGAGGACGTAGGAAACTGTGGTGATTTCAAAACGTGGTTTTGAGAGTTTCTTTGGAAAGATTTGTGGAGAAAATACTCAGCAACGGTGTTGAATGATGTACTTGCATAACATAGACATATAAACAACAAAAAATATTTCACCAAAGGGGAACTTTAAATAGAAATAGGATGATTGATTTTACTGTAATATTAAATTAGAGCTCATATCTGGCCAAAAACTTGATATAATGAGTATGACATCTGGTGCTTTAACAGTTGATCAGCAATGTAAGCAGAGATTTCCGTGGTTGCACACGTTTGAGTCATTTCCTGATTCTATTCTTAGGCCTGCAACTCCTCTTCACCCTCTTGTCTAATAATAGCCCAATACTCACATATCAGAATTATTAAGATGTATTTTTGGAATTCTTAAATGAAAACATCTGTGGCAACAGTGTTTTATTTACTGTATCCTGAACCACATTTAGAAATTGAACATATTTGTGTAAATGTTGGTTCTGTGGAAGGAAATTTTGGGCACTGACATAATGCTAAAAAAATCAAGCACTAGCACAGTCTTTCTGGTAAAGCTAAAAAACAAGTGAGGTCTATCCTCCTTGTAAACCTGTAAAGCAACAGTATTTTCAAAAACTTTGTTTCCTTGAACCTTTACGTATACTTAATCCATTAATTAAGGTCGCAATCCAGCACACAAGCATCTTCTGCTATAGGGCTGGTTTTGTATTATTTGAAAGATGAAGGTTGAGGGCCGTGCCATTGAGAGACGTGTTATATCATCTGGTCTGGAGGTACACAAGCTGGCCTACCATCATCACCAGAAGGCCCTTAAACAAGCCCGGTCCATCTACTACTCCGATATTATCAAAAACAGTCCAGGAAATTCTAAACAGCTCTTTTCCACCATCCATCATCTTCTAAATCACAAAACCCAAAACCACACATGGTCAAGATGTGGGCTCCTCAGACCTTGGAAAGCTGTCTCAGAGATCATTTGGAGCAATAAAGTGAAAGGGTCAGTTCTTACAAAGTGCTGTTTCATGGCCACATCTGCTTGGAGATCATCCAATTTACGAGACCGGCGAGGGACCCAACATTTAGCCTGGACATCTGTGATGAGAAATGGGTTCTAAATTAAAGGCCCAGTTCTTTCTGTGTTTTTAAAGCTTTGATTGTGTTTACAGTGCGCAATACGTAAAGAGTTCTGATTGTCGTTTATTTAGTGTTTTGTGATTAGACAGCAGCTTAGCTTGCCGTTAGCTTAGCTCAGTGCTTCTCAATTATTTTCTGTCACGCCCCCCCCCCCCAGGAAGAAGAAAACATTTCGCGCCCCCCAACTCTCCGCCACAACTGTAATAGTATAATTTGTCTATTACACCTCTGCAAAACATTGTATCCTTATTAATATTTAAGAAAAAAGAAATATAGATCAACTTAGAACAAAGAATAACTTTATTAAAATTGTTTTTTAGTCTGTAGCAGAAAAGACTTAAAGTGCATAAATTTGCTTGAAATTTAAAAATGAAATCAAATTAAATATAATCAATAAATAATAATAAATTCAAATTGATCAGCAACATTAACTCAGGAGCACAATCTATAAAGTCTGTAACGGAAAAGACTTAAAGTGCATCATAAAAAAGCAATCCTTATTTAAAGTGTTAACATTTTTTGATCAGGAACATTAACTCAGCAGCACAATATTTTAAACACTTAAAAATTAATAAAACATGTATATAACATTTTGTTTTTAAAACATTTAAACTGATTTTTTTTTAATCAAAATGAGGAAGTCAGGATTAATGGCTACACTTAAAGTGCATAAAAAAATTCAATCCTTATTTAAAGTGTAAACATTTTTTGACCATTTCATACTGGAAAAATAAAATATAATCAATAAATAACAATAAATTCTAATTGATAAGGAACATTAACTTAGGAACACAATAGTCCTATATAAAGTCTGTAACAGAAAAGACATAAAGTGCATTAAACAAAATGCAATCCTTATTTAAAGTGTAAACATTTTTTCACCATTTCATACTGAAAAATAAAATGTAATCAATAAATAACAATAAATTCTAATTGATCAGGAACATTAACTCAGGAGCACAATATATAAAGTCTGTAACAGAAAAGACTTAAAGTGCATCATAAAAAAGCAATCCTTATTTAAAGTGTAAACATTTTTTGATCAGGAACATTAACTCAGCAGCACAATATTTAAAACACTTAAAAATTAATAAAACATGTATTAAACATTTTGTTTTTAAAACATTAAAACTGATTTTTTTTATCAAAATGAGGAAGTCAGGATTAATGGCTACAATGAGCACGTTTTGCAGTGCACAGCTTTTCGAAGCGGGGTTTGAAGCATGACACTGCAACTCTTAGCTCCTGCTCAATGTTTAGCTTGGACCTGTACTTGGTCTTCAGTGCAGCAACAGCAGAGAAGCCAGTCTCACAAAGATAAGATGTTGCAAAAGGTAGTAGAATACCCATGGCCTTCTGCCCTAAGAGTGGATACTGCCTCTCTACACTCAGCCAGAATTCACTCAGTGTCTGGGATGTGAAGCTCAGTCTCAATGTGGAGTCAGACGACATGTCAATGAACTGTTCCTCCTCTGCAGAGCTGTGGAGCTGGTGAATTGAAAGGATCTCTCACCCAGTCATATTGGGAACTGTTTTCAGGGAAGTACTTTCTAAAGAATCCGATCAGTGATGAAATATGCTCCTTAATATGTGGAATCACTGAGGTGGCATCATAGTCATTAGTGTCAACAAATTCATGCAGGTTGTCGAATGAATCAGTATTTCCTTCATCAAGTCGCCTGCCCCACATTGTAAGCTTTCGAGTGAAAGAGCTGATCTTGTCTGTGACCTGAGGCAGGTGTTTATCTTTCCCTTGAAGCTGTAGATTTAGTTCATTTAGCTTTCCAAATATGTCACTCATGTAGGCTTGTTTTGCCAGGAAGTTCTCATTACTAAAATTTTCTGCGAGGTCATACTTGTTCTCCTGCTCCAAAAACATTCTTATCTGCTCTCTGAGTTCAAAAACTCGGGACAAGACTTTTCCTCGTGACAGCCACCTTGCTTCACTGTGAAACAGCACAGCTTGATGTTCAGCTCCCATCTCCTCACAGATAGCAGAGAAGACTCTTGTTTTTAGTGGTCTGGTCTTTATAAAATTGACCACACCTACAATGTCGGTCATAATCTAACTTAATTCAGAGGAAAGGTGCCTTGATGCCAGTGCTTCTCTGTGTATTACACACACAGTGTGTCCACTCAGCATTAGGTGATGCCTTCTTGATGAGTGCCCGAAGTCCTTTTCTCATCCCTGCCATGGTCTGTGCACCATCACTGCAAACACCAATGCAGTTCTCCCACTTAAGCCCATTCTCAGTCAGGAAGCCGTCCAGTATTTTGTATAGCTCTTCAGCTGTGGCTCTGTCTCTGTCATATTTACAAAAAAGTAGATTCTCACACAGGGAGCTTGTCATGTCAAAACGCACATAAGCAATAAACAAACAGTCTTTGTTGCTGTCAGTTGCTTCATCGAACTGTAAAGCAAAACGTTTGTCTTTGAGTTTATCTACCAGTTGTTCTTTAAGATCATTAGCGATGTCATCTATACGTCTGGCGACAGTGTCATTGGACAGAGGGATAGTTTTTAATTTTACAGCACTTGCATCATCCAGCATGACAGAGACCATGTCTAATGCAGCAGGCAGTATCAGCTCCTCTGCTATGGAGTGGGGTTTTTTGCATTGAGCAATTTGGTACGCCACCTTATATGATGCCAACAGTGCTCGCTGGTTTACCGAAGTTGCATTTAAAAAGCGGGACGATTGTCGGCAATATTCGGCACATTTTCGATGAAAAAACTCAAGCGGCTTATCAGCGTTAACCACATAGCAATGGTAAGAGAGCCATGTTTCCGAATGACCGAACCCAAGGATGTCCTGTATATAAAAAAGAGCAGTGGTCCGAGCACTGAGCCTTGAGGTACCCCAGTACTGAGACACTGGTGTTCGGAGACGTACCTCTTACTCTAAATTACCTACCTGAGAGGTAAGACCGGAACCACAGTAGCGCCGTACCAGAGGCACCCATAGCCTTGAGGGTCGACAGGAGGATGTGGTGTCAAAAACGGCAGATAGATCTAGTAGGATCAGTACAGATGATTTGGAGGCTGTCCTTGCCCATCTTAGAGCTTCAGTGACTGAGAGCAGCACAGTTTCGTTGGAGTGGCTGCTCTTAAATCAGACTGGATGCTGTCCAGGAGGTTATTTTGTGTGAAGAAGGAGGAGAGCTGGTCATAAACCAGACTTTCAAGAGTCTTGGCAATGAAGGGAAGGAGAGATACGGGTCTGTAGTTCTCTAACATTACAGGATTAAGTGTGGGTTTTATTTAGCAGCAGGGTTATCCGGGCCTCTTTAAAAGCAGTGTGGAATGTACCAGGGGAAAGTGATGAGTTGATAATGTGGCTGAGACCAGGGATAACCAATGGAGAAATGGCCTGAAGGAGATGGGTGGGTATGAGATCTAGCGGGCAGGTAGTCAGGTGGTTCGAAGCAAAGATCTTGGAAACGTCTGCTTCAGATAGGAGTGAGAAAGAGGGGACAGAACATGTGTCAGGAGTGTGAGCATGCACAAGAGGCAGCAGCACAGAGAACTGACTTTAGGTTGATTTTACTTGCATAATTAAGTTGTTTAAATGTCATGGTGCATTTTTTACAGTGAAGGTAAGAAAAGTTGACACTGAAAGTGATGGGTGATGCGTATGAAGTTACAACCAAATACAGTGCTACAAATTAAAAGGACTGCAACATACTGCATCCAGGTCTCTGTGAACACTAATCGAAAAGCTTATTTTATATCTGATTTTAGGATACTGTACTCCAAAAAACACCTTGTAGGTGCGGAAAGCAACTTATTACGATCTACAGTTATGTTTCAGAGTTGTTTGCCTTATGGATCAGATCAAAACACATTTAATATTCTGCATTTGTAAAGGAAGAAACATTAATGGTTCCATAACCAACCCATTCTCACCAAAAAGCGTACAAATGACACGCAGTGTGATTATCGTGCAATAGATACGCCAAATTCCGATTTTGCGTGCATATGATACGCCAGTCCTTCCTGTTCACTTATATGGCGAATCGTTTCGTGTCGTTTTATTTATTGTTTTCTCATTTGTTTTCTTTTTTTTTTCCATTGTCGCTTGGGTTTAGGGTTAGAACAACTTTTTGTTATATAAAAATGACATCCTAACCCAAACCCCATCTCTAACCCCAACTCCAAGCGACCATGGCTTAAATATAGACAAAAGCATAGAGAAACCTGTATATTAAATAACCTGCTTAAACAAATGTGAAATCTAACCGTATAAATTTTAACCTCCCTGCAGTTAATGCTTGATGACAGCAAGGCCACAAAGGCAGTTGCGATTAGCTAATCGTGAAAGGATGTGATATGAGAAATATGCATTGAGGCTTTGTGACAGTCTGACCAATTGAGTGAGCGAGAGTATGGCCGTACTGTCTCCATGTGAGGCACGTTATCCAAAACGGCGCTTCTCCCTCAACAGACGAGGGGTTTCAACTTGACCCACGTGTGCAACCCGTGTCTCTTAAATTTGCTTGTTAAATATGAACAATGCGTTTAACTCTCTGGGGTCCAAAAAACGCGGCGCCGCGAAATCTACCTAAAAAACTCCTCATAATCATTCATAATCATACACATTCATGTAATACAGTATTAGAAACCGTGAAGTGTCTACTTTTATTTGAGTACTTTCATAACAACAAAACGTTGTGCTTTTGGCAAAAAAAGAAAATAAACAGGGTGTGCATTCAGACATCTCTGTCTCCATGACCATCTTCCTGAAACACGTTACAAACATGAGCTGATAACTCCGCCAATACTTGTCACACGAATGTGATACATATGTCTAAAGAAAGCCTGAAATGTCTACTTTTAAATTATGTCATTTCAAAATGATGTCAAATCAAAAGCAATGTCTGTGTAATCTGCCTGTAAGTAAAGAGAGGTACAGTTTTTCTGGTTCAACCTCATTACCACCAATGTGATCCCACCTACCACATCTGTGCTGTTCATATGGAAATTACATGACGTGGGCTATGCAAACAAGAGCAACGCCCCCAAACAATGCTATAAGAAGCACCAAGTTTTAACATATTCATTCACGGATCAACGCTTTTGGAAGATGACACGCTTTACAGGTGAACTTCTACAGATGCTCCTGGACAGTGAGGAAGAGTTCACCATTTCTGAAGAGTAAAGTTCTACTTACATTTGTTGGAATGTTGTGTGATGTAAACTTTTATATACTGTATACTGACTATTTGCAAGCAGATAATCAGGTTGATTTTATAGAAACGTCTCATAATTGGCAACTTTTATTTACATGAAAATGTTAGTTCAGGCATTAAACTGTACTCTGACTAGTGTAATGTGAATATACAATATCTTATAAACCAATATCACAATTTAGGATATATTTTGACTTATATATTACTGTTTATGCCGACTTATCAACAAGTCTTGTTTATGAATATCTGCTCGGGTGTAACCGTTAGGCCTGTCGCGATAATCGATTAATCGCACGGTAAATAAAATGAGCTCGATCATTTTTTTAGGCCGCGATAATTCACATTTGCATGCTTGTTTGTTTTCCTTGTCTCTCTCGCTCTACCAAAGAGACTGGATGACCGCTCCGTGCAACGAGTGACAAGGAGTGAACCCTCGTCAGTCATTTGTCAGTCGCATGATCTGTGTGGGGAGGGGGGACTCCTGGCGTAGCCTATCACAGTAGGCAGAGGCGGACAGAGTACACAGCTTCAGTACTTGAGTAAGAGTACAGTTACCCCTTGCTAAATTTGACTCAAGTAAAAGTAAAAGTACTACAGTCAGATGTCTACTTAAGTAAAAGTACAAAAGTACTTGTTTTTAAAAGTACTTGAGTATCAAGAGTACAAGAGTACATTTTCTAAAAGTTGCATTACTACTGCCACAGTGCACGTTGAACCATGTGAGATGATTGACAGCTGTACAGCAAATGATAGAGGTCAAATCTGATGCAAATCAGGTAGAGGAGACACAAATCGCTCTGTTCACTGTTTGAGCTCTTCAGATCGCATAATTCAGTAGAAAATTAATAGAAATGTTATTCTGTATGACTAAATATTTTACTAACATGTGATGATTAATCATTATTTCCCCAAATATGCTCACCATTGTACTAATAGCACTGGCGGATTCTGTATATTTTATCTATTTGAACACAAATAAACCGGAGAAGAAGAGAATAAATGTTTTACGGATGATGATTTCTATTCAAAATAACGAGCGTTACAGATTCATTATTTTGGACTCCTGGCATAAATTAAGAAATTAATGTTACTGCAAACCAGTTTAATCATAAACAGTGGTCAAATGTCGAAGCTGGAGTCTTAAACCTGTCTTGTGATGCTGAGTTTGTCCAGATCAAGTAAGAGTGTGATGACGAGTAATTCATTTTGAACAACAATAATCCGGGCTCACCAGTGATTCCTGCCGCTGAAGTTTTGTTTTGGTAAACACAGCAAACACTTGAAAAGACAACTATCATTAACTTGTTCAGAACATTTAAATAGTCTGGCGAGGTGGGGCCACGGGTTGACACATTCCCAGAATGGACCTGCTGCGTCTTCATCACTGATCTATAGGCTATAAATGACTGGATTGCGCATGACGTCACAACTGTGAAGCCACCGCGCCGCCATGTTGGTATACCCAAACATTCTATTAAATCAATGGACGCAATCAGATTTTAAAGATAAAACATCACTTTAGTCTTTGTTTTTATATCTGAAGTTACCCTGTACATTATTACAACACAAACGTCCTAAGCATGTACATGGTTATTTACTGAAAGTTGTACATTTTAGTTTTTAATCAGTTATTATACATTCATCTTCATTACAGTATCAGATCAGCAGACAGACGGCAGCATATTAATGACAAACGTGCTCATTCTGAAATCTAAATAAATAATCACACTTTGTACCGTATGTGCATGCAATAATTTGCTGGTTTTATGTTATCTAAACTTAAAAGTTACCTCAACTTATTTAGAGAGAAATAGCGCTGACCGTGTAGCTGAATGTCAAACAAAACTTTATTTATACCCGTGTCATTAACAGAACGCAGCAGACACACTCACCTTAACGTTTTTTTATAAACCCATTTTCCTGCCCGATTAAAACATAAACATTGCAAATAACACCAGAATTAACAGTTAATTTACGTACACATATCATAAAAATAATCTTGCGTGACTGATACGCTGTAAAGCGGGTGAATTTAAAACATGATTTTTAATGGAAGTCAATGACACCGTCTGCCGTTTGGGTATACCAAGATGGCGGCTCGAACTCTGCGCTGGCTTCACCAAACGCTGTTACGTTAAGCGTTCTATGCGCAATCCAGTCATTTATATAGATCAGTGGTCTTCATCCATTGTTTCGTGAGTGGTTTCGTCTCTTTTCTAAATCTGACCATAGTGACTTTGGTGGAAAGCTGAAGGTGATTGCTGATAGGCTGTCCCAATCAGTTGCGCCTGCACAATCCAATCACGTTTAAGAGAGGGAAACAACAAATTGAGGGTTTCTGAGATTTTTATTTTTTTCTTTTTTTTTAAGAAAAAGTAACTTGTACTCACGGTTATGGATAGAAATGTAGTGGAGTAAAGAGTAAAATATTTGCCTCTCAAATGTACTTGAGTAAAGTCATGAGTACTCCAAAAAAATGATACTCGAGTAAAGTACAGATCCCTCAAAATTGTACTTAAGTACTGTACTCAAGTAAATGTACTCCGTTACTGTCCGGCTCTGACAGTAGGCGTACCGAGGAGGATGAGCGCCGCTTGAGGAGTGTAGCAGGAGAAAACACTAGTTGAGACGAGAGTTGGAGAAAAAGATGGATTTACTAGAGGCTGTTTACACTTGTCATTAACATGGGTTTTCATCGATCGGATCACAATGTTTTACGTCTTTTCGGACTTTTCTGACACAAGGTGAACAGTGCTATTTTTAGCCTTGCATTGATAAACTAAAGCGGGTGATCTCCGCAGTTTCATTTTGCAAGCGTGTGAAAGTTGCACGATCTTATTTCATCAGTAGCTAAGTTTCCATCCACTTGTCAATCGAATTATCTGAAGTTCGGTTAAAAAACTTATGCGAATAAAGCTGGTGAAACTGTGTTTCCATCCAACTGCTTTAAAGCGAATAAAAACCTGTGCGTAATGACGTCACATGCTGGTTTGCGATCAAATTGGTATATCGAATTGATTTGAGACATTTCAAGGTGTTTCCATTCATTTTCGCACTGAATCGCACAATATTCAAGCAAACATTTGCGAACAAAGTTTTGCTAGACAAATTTGCGCCATTTCACAATTTATAAGTGCTTATGTGCCAGCTGAGCTGATAGCCACATATCAAGCTATAATAATAAGAAAATGACGTTAATTGCTATGATGATGCAGATGCATCTAAATTCCCAACGACAACGGAGGCATTAACGTGAAATGATAGTCCGGATCAATTCTTAACGTAAATGAGAACGAAAAAATATCTTTAGAGTTGTTAATAAGCCAATGAAGCTACGAGGGTTCTTTGGCCGAGGATCCATCTCATCAAGGTCGAATTTGCTTTTATTTTCCCTCTGGCACCGTTGCGAGATAACTCTCTTTTTGAAACACGTATCGCTGTTTGAGCGCCTCATTTACTCCGGAGGACGTCCCACGTCTTGTCATAACCATTGTTGGACATTTCCTTCGCCAGTTCCTGATAAATTATGGCATTTCTTAGATTTTTCTATCTAAAATAGAGCTGTAATCGGGCCTGAAATGACCGGAGCCCGACAGCGCCGAACCCGAAACTACATTTTGATTGACAGCTTTTTAAAAGCCCGAACCCGTTTATAGCCATACATTATTTAAATTTGCGCACACAAACAGCTTTTATCAAGAATGAGTAATTTACACAGGTTTTAACATTATTTATTAATGACTAACTGGGCTACACGTCACTTGGAAGTTGAAACAAAGAAAAAAAAGTCATCATCGTAACATCTCGTTCTAAATAGGCATATGCAATACATTATAGGCCAGCATGCCAATAAAAACAATTATTTCTTAACGAATTAAATTAAGATAATACATTCTGAATAAGATGGTTATTTGGGAATAACGAAATTAAGATAAAGGTTCCGTGGTATTTGCTTCGGCACTTTCTTTACATTAATGCCAACATTAGTCTATATCCTCTGTTTAAATTATGTATTTAAGGCTAAGTAATATTTAGTTATACATTAAAAAACCTTTACTCACCCAGATTAGGCTACATTTTTGTTGAGGAAATTATTAAATCCACTGTAAATGGCTTCAGCGTGGTCCTGCGCTACCTGATAGGGCGCTAGCAGAATTGAACTTGACCGCTCATTTACCGTGCAAAGGCGGAGCACGAGCCCGTGTTAAATGTTAGAAATGAAGCCCGAATCCGACCGAACCCGTTGGGTTCGGGCAAAGATCTTCAGCTCTAAAATAGCAGTTTTTTCTCTGGTAAATTAAATTTAAAATTAATCTCGTCTCGTCGTTTGTCCACTTACATCTGACTTTGTTGACACACGCAATGTGTGCCACCAGAGCGGAAATGACCTAAAACTTTTTCTTCTTTGTTTTGTGTGTGGGTTGCAACCATAAAAGGACCTAAACCTTAATCGCAAATCATTATTTATTCGGCAAATAACGTTTCCATCAGCGTTTATCGCATAAGCCATAAATCGATCAAGATAAAATCCGATGAGATCGAACTTATTTCTTTTGAGTTGATATTCATGAAATTCAATCGAATTTTACTGTTTCCATAACGCATTTTTCATTCGATATCACTTAATTCGGATAAAAACATGTGGATGGAAACATGGCTAGTTGCGCTGAAAATTCAAAGAAAGCTCTAACATATACATGTAGAAAATACTGTGCAGCATGTTTACTTGCTAAACAAGCAGTGGACATAATATTAGTTTGTGTCCATATAAACTCATAATTACTCCCGCTGGCGTTTAAATGACAGCGGAGAGACTCGCCCACCGTCTCGATAGACCACCCCTCACAGTATTCAGGACAGAAGCGGTCGAAAGTGGACAAAAGAGACGGATTTAAATACCAGGTGTAAACGTGATATGTCTCTCTCGAACACTTATACCACGTGTAAACAGCCAAGTTTCAAAACCAAACGCTACAGTTGCAGTGTGGGTGTACTTTGGATTTAAACCTAATGACCGAGGTGAACCACTAAACCTGAACGAGCCGTTATGTCGCATTTGTGGTAAAAACGTAGCACTTAAAAGTGGCAACACGACAAACATGCATATGCACCTAAAACGCAATCATCCTGTTATTTTGTTCATTTCTTGTGGATATTTAAAATGTCTTCCAGTTCCAGTATTACTTATTGTTTAGAAATAAAAGTTTATAGATCTTTGAAAAGGTGTATCTGCATTATTATAATGGTCCCGGAGCATCAATTTTATCGTCTATCGCGATAAATTCTGAGGCAATTTATCGTCTAGCAAAATTTGTTATCGTGACAGGCCTAGTAACCGTACTGATGTGGCAAAGAGAGCCAAGACTAACATCCAGGCAAGCCGCAGGCAGTCCTTTCTTTCATGGAAAACCGAGACTGATATTATGGTTTCACACACATTTGAATTTCTTTCCTGCATGGGAACCTGGACCACAGCTGAGTCATGCAGACCCACACACAGTCTTGAGTCTCTTCAAAATGTTTTTTTTTTCTGAGAATGCAGTTTTAACTTCATGCCATAACACAAATGCTCAGGCTGCCAGGGCAGAAGCAAAGGGTTGCAAATATTAATGAAAAGATGTCAGCGTCATTGAGATGTACCGCTACATTGGACTACTACAGCATGATGTTTTCTCTGTGCCTTTTCCTGCCACAGTGATAACAAGAGAGGGATACAACACAATTTCATGGAAAGTGCACATGAGTCACCCAGAAGACGACAAGGTTAATGACAGGATAAAGGGGCACAGCCAAACCTCTTATGAACACTATCAATCAAGCTTGTATAAACATCTATCATCCTAAAAGAAACGGATGTAGATGTCAGAATGGTGGCATGCAAAGAAAACACAGGAATGAGACAGTACGTGAAAGCTAAACCAGTCATGGCTTCAAGTTGTTTGTGCTTGTGCCAAATTGTACTGGTCGACACTATTATTTATTTTAATTTTAAGCATCTGTCTTGCAGTATCGAGACAGAGCGCAGTTATGCAAATTTGAAAACCATGCCCCTCGAGGGGAAAATAATCCAACCGTCTCCATTGTCTTTGTATGGCGAGAGGCCGCCTCCTTGTCATTTCTGGCTTATAACAAAAACAGAATAATGCCTAAAAGCTGCCGTGTGACAATATGTACAGCAAGCCAAAGAACCCAGAAATATGTTTTTATAAGCTGTCGAGCCGTAAAACCATGGCTTTAAGGAGAAAAAAGTGGATCGCCGACCATGTTTCCCTCTAGTGGACGCAGTTCTACTAATAGGAGTACTATGAAAAGCTGCCTGTATCCACTTTTTTCTCCTTAGGGGCTGGGTTTTGCGGCTCGACAGCTTATAGGGACTTATTTCTGTTTTTTTTGGCTTGTTATCTGTACATATTGTCACACAGCAGCTTTTAGGCATTATTCTGTTTTTTGTTACAAGCCAGAAATGACAAGGAGGCAGCCCCACGCAATACAAAGTCAATGGAGACGGTTGGATTGTTTCCCCCCGGTGGGCGTGGTTTTCAGGTTATGACGCGCTGCGCTCTGTCTCTATAGTGTCTTTTTGCTTTGTCTCTTGTCTGGCACTGTTTGCACTAGGTTGCACACATGCACTTTATGTTTTTTGGTACTGACCTTTGTTTTATGTAGTCCAGTGTCTGCATGTATCACCATAGTCCTGGACAAATGACAATAAAGCTTATGTTTTTTTTTACATTGACAAAATAAGACTTTTTTACTAATTACAGATAATGAGCCTCAATGAGCCATTAGTGTGTTGGGTCTTCTTCTCCTCAGCTGTGAGTCACATCAATATTCATGACCAAAGAGACAGAGAGCAACGGGTCATAACCTGAAAACCACGCTCACCGGGGGATACAAGCCAGCCATCTCTATTGACTTTGTATTGCGAGAGGCCGCAATACTTGTCATTTCTGGCTTATAACAAAAAACAGAATAACGCCTAAAAGCTGCTGTGTGACAGAAATAAGTTTTATAAGCTGTCGAGCCGTAAAACCCAGCCTTTAAGGAGATAAAAGTGGATCGCCGACTACGTTTCCCTCAAGTGGGCGCAGTTCTATGTAGTACTATAAAAATTTGCCTGTTTCTACTTTTGTGTCTTTAATCGCTCGTTCTTTTTTTGCATGTTAGATGTACACCCTGTCACACAGCAGCTTTTGGGCATTATTCTGTTTTTTTGTTATAAGCCAGAAATGATAAGTAGGGAGCCTCTCGCAATACAAAGTCAATGGAGACTGCTGGCTTGTATTCCCCCGGTGGGCGTGGTTTTCAGATTATGATGCGTTGCGCTCTGTCTCTATTGACCCTCCTTTGCATATTGCCTTTACACAGCAAAAAGTGTCCAACAAAAGTTAAATAATGTATTGTTTGCATGTGAATGAGTGGGTAAAATGGTTTATACATCTTTTTGTAGCAAATTCCCAACTCTACATGATCCAGTACTTTTTTGTTGGTGAAGTATGTGTTCCTTGGCCTTATTTCAGCAACTTTTCTTTTTCTTTTTTTACTAACCATGCATAAGCATCTTTTACTTAATAATACAAACATGTACATACATGTTACTTACATATTATTGTAGCACAGTTGGTGCTGAATACAATGTTATGTGATATTATCCACTAATATGTTTAAAGCAACTGGAAAAAGACCAAATGTAAGAGCCAAATGTCAAACTTATGCTAGTGTCCCAAAGTGGTCGGACCCCAGAGGGTTAAACTTAAAACACGCATGCAGCCTTATTAAAAATAAACTAAAATTCCATATAATAAAATAAAATTGGTTTGCTAATTTCACTTGAATAACATGACATGACATTGAACACATTTTCTACTCATTTTAAAAATCCTAGAAGTAATTTAATATTTTGATAATTATGAAGCTGAGTATTCCAGTTCTTTGTTTACAAAAAACAAACATGCATACAAATCTTTCCAGTAAAACTCAGTCACCTATATAAATATTTTAACTTTTTGTTAAAGTTGCAGCTATAATGAACCCACTTATTTAAATACTTGTAGTCCAAGCTAAAGACCATTTTACATGTCATAAAATAAGACTTAATTTCTTTATTTTGTTTCCTTAATTTCATAAAAAAAAAACATGATAAGCATACACTCTTAAAATTGATGTGTTAAAATTTTACACAAAATATGTGTAAAAGGATTCCAACACATTTTGTGTTAGAACTGACACATAATGTGTAAATATTATGCTTAACTGCTTACACAATGAATGTGTAAAACACGTTTACCAGTACACCATACAATAAAATGCATAATTATTGTAATTTAATGACGATTTATATTTAAACGAAGTAACGAAATAAAATATATCTACTGTTAACCAACATATATCTACTGTTAACCATTACTACCACATAACAGCCAGCGGGGATTTTCATAAGGACTT
This sequence comes from Misgurnus anguillicaudatus, assembly GCF_027580225.2. NCBI lineage: Eukaryota > Metazoa > Chordata > Actinopteri > Cypriniformes > Cobitidae > Misgurnus > Misgurnus anguillicaudatus. The sequence continues at coordinate 17,226,293 of NC_073351.2, forward strand.
GCCGAGATCAAGCTGCGTTGGGCGGGGTACATGAGCGCTGAGTATCCGGTGGTTGTTTGGATCAGAACTCCGAAAGAGTTAATACAATATTTAATAGTTGTCTGCTTGATTTCATTATTTAAAGTTTATAAATCATATGTTTTTTTTTCTTTTACATTAAAACTAAACAAATCCTGGGTAACACACAGTTGTGTTAAATTAATAGAAAGTTACACATTAATGTGTTTACTGAAGCAACACATTTTTTGTGTTGCATTTTATAACACATATTCTGTGTTAAATTTAACTCAACATGTGTTGTCCCTGCGTACACTCAGAACATGTTGTGTTGTTTTTAACACATTTGTTTTAAGAGTGTACAGTTTAATCACCAGACCCATATGCAGTATTAGTAAGATCTAGCCATCTAGAAAGGCCATACAGAGTTTACAGAGGGTCATACAGAGGTTTTCCAAGACTATTTTCACATGCAAGGTTCAATCAAAGAAGTTGAGTTCTTGTGCTGTGCGTCAGGCGCAGAAGCTGGCTTCAAAAGAGATGCATGAGTGTTGCCAAGATTGCTTTACAGGATGCAGAAGGTCAACATCCAATGATCAGGAGAGAATTGTACTCAATGCACCACATTTTAATTCGTAACATGAACATGATGAACAGGACATGTGGCTTTGCATAGTTAAACGATATACATCTATTATCACTTAGGGTGTACTCACTTTTGTTCCCAGCTATTTTTACATTAATTGCTGTATGTGAAGTCATTTTCAGAGGACAGTAAATCTTTACTGCTATACAAGTAGCACATTGACTACTCTAAAATATCTCCAAATTTCATTTCTGCAGTGTTTTTGTGACAAACTTACTTTTGTGACATAATCAGGGGTGTGGTTTTTCTGGATAAATCCTTAATTACGGCTTTTCCGACGTGAAAATGAGTCTCTCGTGAATCATGTAGCTCTTGACAGTTAGATGTTTTGCCAAAAGAACTATGCAAGTAACTTTAATGTTACAGTATTCACTTCAAATTCAGCATTTAAAGGTTGTAATCAATAATTAATCTGTATTAAATGCCCCCACTAATTATTCTATAAACATTAAACATGTTTTGACCAATGGTGAATCTCTTTATCAAGTTGTGTATGTGGCTTGTGTGCCTATTATTATTGTTATTACCATATGCAACCAAAGATTTTACTAAAAGGGCACAGATTTGTTTACAAGAACATAAAAACCCTCATAGATCTAGTCACTTATTTTTACTCTCAAAATGCACCGCATTGATGTATTTACCCCTTAAATGTACAAAGTGACTGATTTTGTTCAGTCTGATGCAGTGGGGAGGCAACATAACGGTCAGGGTGGTTGATGATTGGCTACTTAGATTGATCAGTTTTTTTAATTGTTCAGAAATCTCGTTTTTTTGGTTGTGCATTCCAATTAATATCAATTCAACTGCAGTTGGTTTGTTTTGATTTAAACCTTCATAACTTAAAAAATACAGCTAAGCAGCACCATAAACAAAATAATAACATGATAACATAATAATAAACATGTTTTGACAAAAATGTAAAAAAATGGATTTATCTCGTTTTGCAACGAAACTCTTCATTTCATTATGTGTGTGTGTGTGTTGATGTGTGTGTGTGTGTGTGTGTGTGTGTGTGTGTGTGTGTGTGTGTGTGTGTGTGTCGCTGCGTCATGGTAGGTGTACTGTATACTTTCCTGTTTTTTTGTCCTTTGCCAGTCACCTGCATAATGTATGTATACAGCTCAGGTGCAAAAACTTCCTAAATGGGTGATTCTCACGAATTCCAGACTTTAAAAATGTCCAGCATCAGATTTTTTTAAAAAGCCCTTGAAGCCATTTTTATAAGGCTTCATATAAGATTAAGGTCTGAACTTACTATAACCATTATTTTTAGAGGATTTAAAAAATATTTCTTACAATTTTTTACATTTTTAGATTATCATTATAAAAAAAATATCATTACCGCAACATGTTATTACATTAAATATATGCATTTACAACCCCAAAACAGAAAAAGTTGGGACACAGCAGAAACCGTGAGCAAAAAAGGAATGGAACAATCCACAAATCTCACAAACCCACACTCCATTCACAGCAGAATATAGACAACAAATCAAATGCTGTAAGTGATACACCCCGAAATTTCATGCCAAACATTGGCTCATTTTGGATTTCATGAGAGCTACACATTCCAAAGAAAGTTGGGGCAGGTAGCAATAAGAGGCCGGAAAAGTTAAAATGTGCATATAAGGACCAGCTGGAGGAGGACCGATGTTTTGGAATAGGAATGTTGTCCTATTCTTGTCTAATACAGGCTTCTAGTTGCTCAACTGTCTTAGGTCTTCTTTGTCGCATCTTAATCTTTATGATGCACCAAATGTTTTCTGTGGGTGAAAGATCTTGACTGCAGGCTGGCCATTTCAATACTCAGATCCTTCTTCTTCGCAGTCTTGATGTTGTAATTGATGCAGAATGTGGTCTGGCGTTTTCATGTTGGAAAATGCAAGGTCTTCCCTGAAAGAGACGACATCTGAATGGGATCATATGTATCTAGAATTTGGATAAACCTTTCAGCATTGATGGTGCCTTTCCAGATGTGTAAGCTGCCCATGCCACACGCACTCATGCAACCCCAAACCATCAGAGATGCAGGCTTCTGAACTTAGCGCTAATAACAACTTGGGTTGTCATTGTCCTCTTTAGTCCAGATGAAATGGCATCCCAGTTTTTCAAAAAGAACTTCAAACTTTGATTCGTTGGACCACAGAACAGTTTTGCACTTTGCCAAAGTCCATTTTAAATGAGCCTTGCCCTGGGAAAACGCCTGTGCTTCTGGATCATGTTTAGATATGGCTTCTTTTTTGACCTATAGAGTTTTAGCTGGCAACAGTGAATGACACGGTGGATTGTGTTCACTGACAATGTTTTCTGGAAGTATTCCTGAGCCCATGTTATGATTTCCATTACAGTAGCATTCCTGTGTGTGATGCAGTGCTGTCTAAGAGCCCGAAGATCACGGGCATCCGGTATGGTTTTCCGGTCTTGACCCTTACGCACAGAGATTGTTCCAGATTCTCTGAATCTTTGGATGATATTATGCACTGTAGATGATGATAACTTCAATCTCTTTGCAATTTTTCTCTGATAAAGTCAGAAAACTATTTTTCGCTGCAGCATTTGGGGAATTGGTGATTCTCTGCCCATCTTGACCTCTGAGAGACACTGCCACTCTGAGAGGCTCTTTTTATACCCAATCATGTTGCCAACTGACCTAATAAGTTGCAAATTGGTCTTTCAAATGTTCCTTATGTGTACATTCAAATGTTCCGGCCTCTTATTGCTACCTGTCCCAACTTTTTTTGGAATGTGTAGCTCTCATGAAATCCAAAATGAGGCAATATTTGGCATGACATTTCAAAATATCTCACTTTCAACATTTGATTTGTTATCTAGATTCTACTGTGAATAAAATATAAGTTTATGAGATTTGTAAATTATTCCATTCCTTTTTTACTCACAATTTCTACTGTGTCCCAACTTTTTCTGTTTTGGGGTTGTACAAACTCATGTTTCGGTAATGAGAACTAAAAAGTTGTCTAGGTACTATAACAAACACAATTTTACCTTTTATCTGGAGAGAAAAAAAGAACTGCTTACCTGGTAACCATCTGAGTGTCACAGTCAATTATGTCCCTTACAACAATTTTTTTTTAAATGTTAGTTCCTTGAGGGCTTAAACAATGATTGAAAATTGTTGCAGAGGATGAGAAATGTTTATATTCTTATAAATTATAACATTTATATTCCTTATTATTGTCTCTACATTTACCAATGATCACCAAATACCACATGTTTATTTACTGTAAATGTTTATAGTATAACATGCACTGAAGCTTTTTATTTTTTAGATTTTTTAATTATAAATATTTTCATGTCAAGGATCCCAAATCCAGTTATGGACATGTTGCGAATGAAAATCTTCCCCTTAAATGTGGAAAAAAACAACAAAATTGGTTTGTATGATGTCATTTGAAATCATGTGCATGTTGGAATTTGTTCCACCTTTATTGTGAAATTGTAATTTATATATTGAAGTAAATAACAATAAGAATCATTTTGGGATGAAAAGAAGCCAAGTAAAAATTAACTTTGTATTATTTGGCTATTTTTCTGGCAAAAGCATTCTAACTCTGTCAAATTGGTTTGGTGTCTCCTGTGCACAGCCCTCTTCAGATCACCTCACGGATTTTCAATGGGATTTAGATCTGGATCCTGCTGGCTGGGCCATTTCAAAATCTTGATCTTTGGTGAAGCCATTTCTTTGTTGATTGGATGTGCTTGGTGTCATTCTCATGCTGAAGGTAGGGCTGCACGATTAATTGAGGATTTAATCATGGTATCGATTCATAAATAAATGTGATCTTCTTTCTAAATGACGCGATTTACTTGCATATATTTCCTTGTATTCCGATGCTGCATTCACGTGTTCACGTATTTACATTACAATCCAGGATGCTCACACTCACACAGTGTTAAACCAAACCCTATTCAATCAATCAATCAATCAATCAATCAATCAATCAATCTTTATTTATAAAGCACATTTAAAAACAGCCGAGGCTGACCAAAGTGCTGGACATCAAATAAAAAACACAATTGAATCTCTGTAAAAACAAATCATTGAAATATAAAATAAACATAAAAACAACATTCTAGGAAGACCACAATTATTAAAAATAAAAAAAATTCAGGGAGTGTTAAAAGCTAAGGAAAAGAAATATGTTTTCAAGGATGACTTGAATGTGGCAATAGAAGGGGCTAGCCTGATATATAAAGGTAGGATATTTCATAATTTGGGTCCAAGAACTGCAAAGGCCCAATCACCTCGTTTTTAAGTCGAGATCTCGGTACAACAAGTAGGCATTGGTCACACGATCTTAAGTTTCATGTCGAGAGGGTAGACTGGTCAAAAACTCGGAGGCCAGATTGTTAAGTGCTTTGTAAACATAAAGTAACATTTTAAAATCAACTCTAAATTTAATGGGAAGCCAGGGTAAGGCTGATAAGATGATAGTAACCCACCTTCTAAGCAAGTAAGGAGTATCTAATGATCAACTAAATCCAAGGCAAAGGTCAGATCTAATCAAACTAAAGCCACAGATCTTCCATAAAAAATGTCACTCGAAACTCTCAACAGAGCAGATTCAGTACTGTGTAATGCTTAAAATTTAGACTGGAAAGTTTCCTGTACAGAGTTCATGTTTAGATAAATTTGCAGATGGGTTAATACATAAATTATTTTCTAGTATCCTGGAAATAAAAGGGAAATTTTCTTTAGATAAGGTGTCACCACAGCATTTTAAAGATGTTTTGGGAAAGAGCCAGTGGACAAGCATTTATAAACTCATTCACCGCCAGCCTTTTTGAGAAAAGTTGCCCACCTGCATTTTTGTGATTTTAACAAAATTTTCACAAAATTCCTTACAGGAAAAATTATTTTCTATAAATATATAAACATACAAATTATATCAAATTAAAGAACACACCCTCTGCTTTCAAACAAACAATAAACAAACAAAAAACAAACAAAATGGGGAAAAAACCTTTCATTATAAATGTACTTTTTCTACTTAATTTAACCACTGAAATATCGATATTTCTCTTCAAAAATACAACATTTTGAGCAAAAAGCTTTAAAAATTGCGTTTTTGTAAAGGAATTTATGTTAGAGATCAGACTCAGAATGACTATCAAACATAAAGGCAGTTAAAATAAATAATTAAATCTTTTTAACTTCCGTTTTTGACAAATTCGGTTTGGCGCCATCTGGTGGATAAAAGCGGTATTTCACTTTGAAATTCGTCCAGAAAGGCATATTTATTAGTTAAATATGAACTCATAAATGACGAGATAACTCGTCAATGGCGGTGAATGAGTTAATAAACATTAGGAGACCTGGACCAACAGTATCAATAATTTTTTAGCTTTTACATGTGCATGATTTTTGAAAAACACTTTGGAAAAGGGAGTCGGGCCGAGTACCAAAACACACTTGTAGTAAAGGGTGTGTCTACTAACCGACGTCATTGCCTGGGTTGCGTATGTGTGGGGCGGGTCTATCAAAAGAAGGTCCAGATTCTATTTGGGTTGGTGGAGTGTTTGCTTACTTGATTTCACATATCAACATTGGCTTTCAGAGATCATGCACCCCGCCTTTAATTTACTGACTATATCCATAAGTGGGACCAGGTCCATGGGCTCAAACTCAGACCAGGTTGAAAAAACACATTGGAGCATCATGAAATGTTATCACTGAATTTGATATTTGAGATCTTAGAACTATAATCTTGACTATAAAAAAATGTCCCAAAATTTTCTTAGAGGGTTACAGAAGGCTCTAAAATAATATGCACAGAATAAATTAAAACAGAATTAACAATAGAAAACAGAGATTGAGGATTATGATGATTTTTGCAACAAATTCTGAGAATACATTTTGCAGCCTTTTCTGAAAAGTTTGATAAGTCTCCTAAAATTTCAAAGGAGATCTGTAGTTCGCCTTTTTTCCATTTACGCTCAGCACGTCTGCAAACCTGCATAATGGCATTATACCAGGCACTGGGGCTGGTAGAGTTCAGCACAGGTACACAGCAAAATCTGGAACCTCAGAATAACTCTATAAGAGTTAATTTCAACACTTTAAAAGTGTCTCATGGGGTCCACTCCCAACAGAGTTATTTTAACACTTTTGAAAGTGTTAGCACATTGACTCTTTTAAAGTGTTAGCAATTGACACTATACAGAGTTAAAAATCTAACTATAAATTTACACTGATAAGTGTTAAATATTTTTTATTTGTTAAAAATTAACTCCCTCGGTGTAATTTGTTAACTCCAATGTAGTGTTATATTTTTTAATACTATGGTGTTAATATGGTAAATGTAAAGACAGAAACATATTACGGTACTTTTGGGACAATACAGCAGTATAATCTTTCATTATCATTAAAAAACTGTTAAGGATTTTTTAAAAATGTCATCTGATCAACATTTATTTATGACAGAAAAATTGTTCTCAATGTATCATGCATTTAAGTGTTCATTAAATTAACATATATTAAAGGTAGGGTAACACATTTTGAAAAATGCTAACGGTAGCCGCCTAGCAATGAAATCCCGATCCCACCCTCAAGTCAAATCGCCATCCAAAGTCACGCCTCTTTCAAAACGCATGAACACGCACAGATCAGACGGTCACATCTCATGTCTCATTCAGCAGTGAGAAAACTTTGCAGTACAAAGTCGAATAACACTTCCAAAATAACCAAACAACTGGTTTACGTCAGAATAAGTTTAAGCACACGTTCGGTTGTGTAGACGTAGTAACTATATCGTTACGCTAATCCGTAAACGAACACAAATTTCATAAGCAACACAATGTTTCATCAAAGTAGAATATCTGAATCCATCTCAATACAAACACACCGCGTACCCACCCCACCAAAACAAACAGTGCAACGACTCTTTCAGACCCTTTGCAGCTCCTGCAGCTGTTTCATCTTGTGGTAAAGCAGTAAAGTTACTGATGTTAATTTGGGTTTTTGCTCTTGCTGATCCAGGCAGTTTTGCTGTTGTTGTTATAAAAGATGCCCCTAGCCTTGTGCCTCCTGTGCAGGCTGTCAACTCAGCAGAAAAGTCCGCCGCCCTCACCGTCTACAGGCAGGAGGTGAGCGCACGTGAACGCGCCGATGACGTATGGTGTCTGCGTGGACTCGCTGCGCGGTGGGTATTCAAATTACGCTTACGTATGAGGGACAAAAATGGAAACGTCCGTTCGGACCGAAATCTATGATTTGTTGAACATTTTTTGGTCCTACGCCTTTCACAGATAACATAAATTTCTACAAATACATTTAAACAACTTAACACAGTGATTGCTATCAGGATGTGAGGAGACTTTTAACCAGCATAACAAAAAATGTTTCAGGATCAAATCTGTTACCCTACCTTTAACATCCGAGACAACTAAAAAACACATTCCCAATGTATAACAACAGTACAGATATTTATAAACACAGTTTATGGGATGCTTCAGTTCATACAAACAAGTTTGACTTCATTTCAATCCAAAATCCATGTTGGTCTTCACATAATAACAGCAGAATATGATGAACCAGCTGTAAGGAGGTGATATGATCCTCGGTCAGATCTTCGGACTAGATATTGAACTTTTCTGTTAATAAAACAAAAATAAAAGGGAAACATTCATTATTAAAAAACAATACAAAATGCATTACAGAATTCACATACATAACACATTACAAAATACTTCGAAAATAGTTATACATTTATGTTTTGCACAAAAATACTCACTTTGTTATAAAATTGCTCTTCGTCTGAAGAAATGTTCATGTAGGCCTATTTCTGTGCTCCTCCAAAGTCCCCAAAGCAAATCTCCTGAACACATTAATGGATTTAAAAACATATTTTAAACTTAAACAGCATATAAAGCAAAAAAAAAAACTTCCAAAACCATTATACGAGTATGAATTGCTCCATCTGAGGCTAAGACCTAGGGCCCTATTTTAACGATCTAAGCACATTGTCTAAAGCACACAGCGCAACGTCTAAATGGGCGTGTCCGAATCCAGTTTTGCTAATTTAACGACGGGAAAAATGGTTTGTGCGCTGAGCGCATGGTCGAAAAGGGTTGGTCCTATTGTAATGGGAGTATTTTGGGCGTAACGTGCAATAAACCAATGAGAGTCTCAGCTTTCATCCCCTTTAAAAGCAAGTTGCGCTGGCGCTATGTTTAATCTAGGGCTGTCAAAAGATTAATCGCGATTAATCACATCCAAAATAAAAGTTTGTGTTTACATAACATATGCGTGGGTACTGTGTATAATTATTATTTATATATAAAAACGCTCCCAATCATGTAGATATTTAAGAAAAATTGGTTATATTTACATATAAAATATTTATATTTATATATAATATAATTTATATAAATGCAAATACAGTATTTAAATGCAAATATTTCTTAAATATATACATGAATGTGTGTGTTTTTATATATACATAATATTTACACACAGCACACACACATATGTTATGTAAACACAAACTTTTATTTTGGATGTGATTAATCGCGATTAATCTTTTGACAGCCTTAGTTTAATCCCTATTTAGATGACGGACTTTGTAAACTGAAAAACTAAGCGGAGGAAGAAGATCCCCAGTTTAAGATTAATGTTAAATAATTGTGTTGATTTTCACTTGAATTGAAATTGTTATTTTTTTATTAAAACCTTTAAAACCCGTTTTCTTTTAGTCATGGAAGTAAAAAAGCAGGCTTGTAATTGCTTTAAATGTATGGCTATCCAATATCATCAAAAAATAATTTACAAGTATGTAAGATAAGGTTTGTACTGTTAAAATACTTTATTTGTAACAAACAGGAGATAAAGAATTTACAAACGCTCTCCTCACGTTTCAGCACTTTGGACAGCGTTTTTTTTTAGCAAAGAGTTTTTTTTAAGCATTACATAAAATGTTTTTCATCTCACCATATCCACAGGTACAGAGTCATCATATACAATAAATCCGTGAGGTAGCATTAAAAAAACATTTAAAAACAGATGCATTTGTTTAAAGCAAAGCCTTTATTTACTTACCAGGCTACAGGTGAAGCAGCTCTTTGCGCCTTCTAACGTCTCATTTATGTCCAAGAGACTCAATAATAATCTTTTTCATTCAATCCTTTAATCTTTCATATTTAAAAGCATTTTGTGCTGCTGGGCATTCATGTACTTTGTGATAAGCAAACCCGCGTTGTCCTCCCGTTTATAGGCGCATATTAATGCGCTCTTTAAATAACATAAAACATATTGCGCCATTGACTTTAGATTTTAGACCAGGTTTTTGTTTGTCAATGGCGTAGTCTATTTTAGTTGCCTCAAAATAACAACGCGCCAACAATGCGCCTAAACACGCCTCGTTTTCAGACCAGAACGCCCATGGGCGCAAAAGGGGCGCAAATGCATTTGCTATTTAAACAACGCGGCGCTAAACGTGAAAATTAGGGTGGAAACTAGCGAAAGACACTTGCGCTGCATTGCGCGGTTGTAAGATAGAGCCCCTAAACTCAACTGCCGCATTCATATAATGACAATAACACATGACTCTTGATACTCTTGAATGTTAAACTTGATACTAACAGCAATATAAAAAATATAACCTCACAACTCTCAAATGTAATTGATCAAAATTGTATTTATTAAACATTTACTTACCATTTACAGTGAAGAGACGACCTTCTGCTTGAACTGCATCATCCAAAAACACGGTTTAGTGTGTGCTCTAAAAAGGGGGAGGTCTTCTCTATTTAACACCCTAAGAGTTAACAAACTCCACTAACAAAACACTGTAGGAGTTAATTTAAAAAAAAAGTGGTAACACTCTGTTTTAACACCAACTCTTTATTTTTATAGAGGTAAATAAAATAGTTTTAACTCAATTCAGTGTTAAATTAACTCAGAACTCTTTATATTTCCATTAACACTGTAATTTTAACTCTGCTAAATTTGCTGTGTAGAGTTAAATAAAGTGAGGTGTGAATCAGTATCTAAGGTGTCCAGGATGCTATCAGTCTCCAGAGAGTTCCGTACATCAAGATAGACTTCAAAGAAATCCTGACTGGATCGTTGAGTAAAACAGCGAGTTAAACGTACTGATGTTGAGTTTCTAGTAATATGACTTATAAGGGGTTATAACAGTTGGCAATCCCCCTCTATAGCCAGATAGACACGGGGAGTTTAAAAAAGTGCAGCCACAAGGTAGCAGTTTAGAAAGTGGTGATAACTCACCCGGTTTTTATCCAAGTCTCTATGATAATATCCAATGTTGATGTAAAAAAATCATTTAACTCCACCTCGGCATGCACGAGAGAAAACAGGGCGCAGCCATCGATAGACGTCTTTGTGGAGATTCCATCAAGCATTTCACTAGTTCGCCTGCGCATTCAGTCTATTGAATGATGGAAAAATAAGACTTGGCTTGCTGTCCTCAGAGGGAGCTCGAACTCGAGGCTCGGCTCGAGCCCCAAGTTCAAACCCCCCATGGTAAGACTGTACAGAGAGAGGAATGAGCAAAATAAAGGAGGAGATTTGGGGAAGAGGAGGGATGCCAGATGAATCATCACTGGTAAGGTGTGAAGACTGACTCGCTTAAATAGGCTTTCAGAATGATTGACAGGACTGAATGTTTAGGCTCCTCCCGAACCTACGTTTAAAATTTCACTACATTCGCAAGTCATAAACATACTACAACAATTTAAGAATAATAGTCAACTTTATAATTGTTAATATTCTGAAATAAGACGGTCTTGATGACGTATGCAGCTTAGATATGCGACCTCCGGAGGCTGCAGCCTTCAGATTGAGAAACGGCCATAGTATCAGAAAGGATTTTTAGCACGAGGGGAATATTTTGCATGCCTGCGTTTCTTCCTGATGTGTCAAAATATGATTGTTTAGTGTTTTAAAGGGTTTGTGTTTTTAAAGTTTTAAGGTTGGCCAGTTTGAGTGTACAAATCACAGGTGCTCTTTATTCTAATTCTTTTTATTTATTAATGTCAACATTGTTTATGTTTAACAGCTAACACATCTTAAATGACTCATTTTAAAAGGTCTAAGATATGGAAAAGAGACTTTTATGCATAATGTATAGTAGGTACTGAATTAGATGAAGTACCTACTTACTTGGCATTAAAACAGTAGGTACTGTATAGTATGAATCCTGGTAGTATGAATGAGACTCGGACGTACTACATCCGCCATGTTGCTACATCACGTCATGTCATTTCAGCGCGAAAACAGCCGCGTGCCTCTTCTTCTTCGTTGGATAACTCCTCTCCCGGGGCATCATGGAATAGTGAAGCGTCCATCGTATGCACACTGCAAAATCTAACCGGAAGTTGTAGGTCATCCGGGTACTTTTCGCATACTGTTTTTCGAATACTATGTATTCGGACATACTACTCGCCTCGCCTACTGCTTTTCGCGTACTATATAGTATGTAGTGGGCGGTTTCGGACGCAGCAAATGAGAATCGTGTGAGATAATTGTGATCTCATTTCCCATGGAGAAAAACCGTGACTCACACTTCAGCATGAATCATGCAGCCCTAGCTATTTATTTGAAGCTATTTATTGTGGGCATGGTGAGTTTTTTTGTGACGTGCTCTGGGTTTTTTACCACCAAATATATATATATAGTCAACATTTGAAGTGGATCAAAGGGGTTCATCAAAGTTGTCCTAAGACAAGAAGAGTATTGGTTTTAAAACAACAGTTATTAAAGGTTTTGTTCCACTTCAAATGTTGACTAATGTATTTTGGACTTTGGGCTTGGGTGGTTTTTGGTTGGAAAAGGATCATAGCCCAAACATATAGAATTCAGGAGATTATTGTAGGGAGCAACCAGAAATTGTCAGATATTGTTCCAATTCTTTTAATGTTGCTGTAAGCCTCTTGGCAGCCTCCCTTTCCCATGTTCTCCTGGTCTTCTCATCTATTTTAGGTGGATGGCCTGGTCTTGGTAAAGTCAATGTTGTGCCATATTTTCTCTGCTGCATGAGTTAGCTCTCTGTGGCCCATAGCTTTTTCAGTTGGATGTTACCAAAATGATGTCAGATAAAATATTTTAGCACCAGTCATACTTTTTAAAGGTATTTTACTTGATTACAGGTATGTACTAATTTATATTTAACTTAAGCAGAACTCCATCCTAAAACAACATTATGCTCCAACACAATATTTCATCATATATGTAGTTGATTATGCTGCCATCAAATATACTAACTCCATATAAAAAATGTAAGCTTTTAACTGCTACAGTAACAGTGATTTGACGGGTCGTCAAATCACCGGAAGAAAAATGCACGCCTACATATTCTGAACGTCCTGATTGGGGGCGGGTTTTGAGGCAAGATAATTGACAGTAGATGATATCATTCTTGAGGCATTGAGGTAAACAATAAAAACGAACTCCTGGTGGCCTGAATTTGTTATCCTTACATCCACATACCGCACAGGTTCTAGTCATCTTTTATCAAGGGTTTCGGTGATTTCCTCTTCAGAGACGGTAAAAGCGGAGTTACTCTTTGGATGGGTTCAACTGCTGACTAACTTCAAGTTGACTTGAATTGATTTAAGGGCAAGTTGAGTGGTAAAGAAGCTATTAAACTTGTTCGACTTCATGCGGCGCCACAAGATTCAACAGCCAGATCCTCTTGCGGAACTTTGCTGTCATCTGGCTGGCGGTTCTTGTGGCGCCGCATGAAGTCGAACAAGCCTGAAGGCTGCATCAACCAGTGGTTAGTGGGTGGAGCTAATGACTTTGCACAGTGCATTCTGGTTAATTGAGTCCTGCATCCATGCATCCTGGATTTTTTCCGGGATCGTTTGTTCATTCACACTGCCAATGATTTGCCGGCATCTGCAAGTTCCCGGAAAGACAATGTGACCTGTTTAAAGTTCTACACAACGTCTGAAGTTTGCATATTATTTCTCATACGTGATGTTTCTTATATTAAATTTCAGTGTAAAAAAAACCCTGCAATTGTGTGGTCACACAATATGTTTTTATATTACATGGGAACCCTGTGAGACCGTGGAAAGATCCCGCTGTCAGGTGAGCGAGCGCGGCACTCACGACGTTCAGGTGAGCGAGTGTGGCACTTGTGAAAATCAGGAGAGGTGGAGGACACAGGGGCAGACTTTGGGAGTGCTGGAGCACCAGATTGGTTGGACGATTACTAAATTCTCAGTAAAAATATAAACCTTGAAATTGGAGGCATTTAATTGGTGGACAAAATTGTAAAAAATCCATTAGATTTAAATGAACAAGGTCGCGGATAGCGAGACAAAACCAAGGATCATCCAATCCCAAACGAAAGCATTCAAATATTCAGCTTCGCATCAGCCCAGCTCACCAAATGTATGAGGTCCTCCAGAGGCCAACCAGTAGTTTTGAGATCAAAGCATGTACTCCTCTGCATTATCTATTTTTTGGTCAGATGTTCATGGAGATAATCAACAGAACAAATAACTTTAATTGTAAGAAGTCCTCACATAAACCCACACTTACAATAACATTAACATCCGACAAGGACTGGGAAAAACAGGAGAACTAACAGGCTACAAACATTCATCAACAGCTGCCTCAGAAAAATATTAAACATCTGGTGGAAAGACAAAGTCAACAACGTGGACCTGTGGAAAAGGACAAGCCAAGACCCCATAGACTTACAAATCGAAAGAGTGGAGTTGTATTGGACACACCCTAATAAAGTCTGCCACAAACATCACCCGACAACCCCTGAAATGGAACCCCAAGGGAAAAGGCAACAAGGTCATCCCAGGAAAAGCTGGAGAAGAAGTGTAGAGGCAGAAATGTCTGAGTGTGGGCTCAATTGGGGAGAGCTTAAAGGGCCATTTCACCGATAGGAACATTAATCTTTATGGAAAGTGAGTCATATTTGTAGTCAAAATGTAACATAAATGTAGAATTTTGTGCCTATTTGACAGAGAAAAGACAAAATGTGACTTTAGAGCACATTTGTATGAAAAACTACAACTGCCACTATGCACCACAATGCACAGCTCTGCAAGCCACTCCCATTACTCGGAACACGGCTCAGACATGCTATTATGTACATAAATGCCACGTTAGTAAAACAAAGAAAATAGCCACCACCACTGTGTCTGACTGACACCAATCATGATTTACTTTTAAACGTGATGTTACATTGTGGTACACACAATAACACTCTGGCCTGGTGTGTAGCAAAGTCTTATTCAAACAGTAACGTGCGGTTTCAGATCCGCAGTACAAATGTCTTTCCAAGTACTTAAAAAAAGTGTATGCATTTTAAATGTTTATTTAGTTTTACCAATTTTCTTTTTGTCTCTTGTTTACTGTAATTACATTTGTGTTATTATTGGCCTCACTGCTCTCACAATATAGACATATAAAACACCGCTCAGATATGCTATTGTGTACATAAATGCCACGTTAGTATAACAAAGTAAATATAAATACTCACTTTAGTCAGACGTCCGTTTATCCCTGCATCCTCCACACAAACGCGTCCCCTGCATAATATCTCCACAGACGCGCTGCCTCAGCTCTTGGAGCTTGTGCTCGTAAACCGAAACACGTCTTTGAAATAAGCACGCGACCAGAAACATTCACAAAACAAACGTCCATATCCTTATCTGATCCAGAAATCTTAAACCGAAAGCAAACGGCGCGAGTCCGTCCAAGCTTATATACTCCGCAGCGCATCTGCTCGTAAACCGAAACATGTCCGTGAAATAAACGTTCCAAACGCGCGCAAAGTTCCTCTCTTGCATAGAAACCTTCACCAAACAAACGTCCATATCCTTATCTGATGCAGAAATGTTATAAAGAAGCCACACAGCGAGAGAACAGGCAAGCTTCTCTACGCAGCAGAGGCCGATGGTTGCTGCTTCTTCACCGGGCACCTCTACCCAGCCGACGCCCAGGCTCCGGCCTACTCCTCGGGCTTCTGTTCCTACATCTGCCTCAGCTCTTTGCAGTATTGTGGCTCATAAAGGTGCAATGAACAGCGGATTAGAGCATCACGCTTGTAAAATCACCCTCTTCCATGTAATATTGATTAACTTCCACTGTTATTGTAACATGAATTCTGGCTCGCTCCACAACTTCTGTTTAGCTTAGCTTAGCATAAAGATGGCGGCTGGTCGTTTTTTTTCGGTCTGTGTTCGTATATTTTCGTAAGTCCCACCCACTTATCTGTAATTGGTCTGAAGCGTGAGTGGGTCCCACCCATAGCCCCCACCTTGGAAAAATGAGGAATGAGTGTCTGTAGTCTTTCACAAACAATAGAGATACAGGATTTCCTTCTTTCAATGACGCAAAATGACGATTTTTACATCATTGAAAGAAGGAAGTGCCTCACTGAAATCAGTATTTCTCCCCTCTCAGGGGAAACTGAGGGAATGGTGCACGACCATTCAAAAACATGACTGGGGTTCTAACGGTACAAAGCTTAATGCAAATGGGTGAAGTTTCCCTTTAAGCAAAAAGCCATAAACAGAGTGAAATTGAGGCTATGTTTACACGTGGGCGGTTATTTTCATAAACTGACATTTCAACCTCTCTGGTTTCAAAAATAATATCGTGCACACATGTCAGTTTTCAGAAAAGTGTTTTTTTACACGTACCCGTGCATATATGCCATCAAGAGAAGCTCAAGCCCACTTAAGCCAATCACCGGCAGCGCTTGTGGTGACGCGAACTGGTTCTTCATGTTCGAGGCAGGAGTTGTTGCAGTAGGTGATCGATGACGTCAAAGTACCGCGAGAGGGAGTTGATTGAGGAATCATACGTAGAGGTCTAATTTCGAATCGCTCTCGCGGAACTTTGACATCATCCGTCTGTTGGTTCTTGCAGCACCGCATGAAGTCAAACACGCGCAAGATTGCTGACCTCAGAGCATTTGTCTCTGCTCCTCGACATAATGGAGCAGCTGTATTTGCAAATACAAACACACGAAACGAGTTTGCACGAACATAAATGTGATCTTGGAGGCGTTCAGAGTAGCAATCACATGTAAACATAGGTCGCACTTTTGACGTAGGTGCGAGCTCTGGCGCATACTCTGTGACGTTGCCTGCTTAAACATCCGTTTGTCTCAGTTTACATGCAACCGTGCAACCGTATATTTTGAAGATCTCCACTCTGGACGGGGTTTTTAGAAACAATCGATTTCAGAGGCGAGTTCTCCATTTGCATGTAAACGAGGGGCACAAACGAAGGTAAATCTCTTAGTTTTTAAAAATAACCATGTACGTGTAAACAGAGCCTGAGGATATTTGTCAACGGCTTATGCACCCACGAGGAGCTAAGGACTTAACAATATAATGGGACATGATCAGGGGTACTGGCTGGCAGGTGAGGATGGTTGCAGACGAGACACAGGTGAGGAAGCATGATGGATCATGGGAAATGGAGTCCAAGGGAGATGACGGGAAAAACAAAAGGGAAAACGGCAGGTAGACAGACTGGGACTGTGACAGCCGTCCATGTCACCGATCTTTATTATTGATGAGAACTTTATTGTTTTGCTATTTTATATAGGTTTTAGAGTTGCAAAAGTTCAGCTATGTCTTAGTTTGGCACAGATGAGGCATCTTTTCTGGAAATATGCAGACATGGAATGGAACACCTACTACATTCTGAATGCAAGTAATCTTTTTTTGGAAGGAAACAGGAAAGGGAAGGCATTTCGGCAACTAATACGTTTTAATTGAGATTATTCTCAAGGGCAGGGGTTGACATTCCAGGCATAACCATACACCCACATACTGTACAGCACTACCGGAGGACGCCCAAACATGCTTGGAAATTCAGTAAGGAATGCATGTAAATCATTTATAAAAACATTAAAGGAAAGATTCCTACTTAGGGCCACCACAGTGTGGCATTTTTTAAAATGTGTCATGCTCTGTATTTAATTCAAAATGTGGTACTGGAAACATTCCTTAGATCCTCCTTACATAAGTGCTAGGCATGCATGCTTTAACCAGGGTCAAATGAAAGGGACATTATTCACCCAAAATAAATGGAATTATGGGCATAAAGTTTTCACTACCAGGTTTATACCGTAGGTGTCCAATGTATGCTCATGATAGCTCTTGAAACCACCCACAGCTTATTTTACAATGACTGTTGCAAACTAACTATACAGTATAGTCACAAAGCTCTAGTACCAATGCAGAATTAACATTTATAATGAAATATCTGCAAACTGGACTTAAGCAGAGATCAAGGAGCTTCTCACTGTCGGCACTGGAGCTAAGATCATTCACCAGCATAAGAAGAACAGCCTGTCGCACTCTTTTTATGATCTTAACATAAACAAAAATGCATGCGTGTGTCATCGCAACAATAACTTATGCTTCAGATCTTTTACACAGGGGATTAAAATGCAGATTAACATAACTGAAGCGGATCCCAGGGTGCTCGTCACTGGTCATGCTGAAACTGAGATCATTTACCAGCATAAAAGAACGGCACATCACACGTTCCTTTATGATCTTATCATAAACAGAAATGTAAGTGGTTTCTCAAAAAAGAAATAGCAGAAATTTAGCAAACTTCTGACACTGCTTTGTATTCCTTTAATCCAGGGCTATTCAATTACAAATTCAGTTGGGCCAGATTTTAAAACCAAGAAGGTTAGCTGGGCCAGTCATTACAGCGGCAATTTTAAAACCAACACAAACACATTTTTTTTACATTTAAGGTTTATTCATTGTTTTTCCTTTAACTTTGGTCAGTTTGCACAGCAAAAGGTGCTTAAAAAACAATAAAAAAGCTAACTGAACAGAATCTGAGGTAGCCCCTACTTTTCCACTTAGGCTACAAAAGAAAAAACTGACATAAGGTTTGGTACATCTTGCCTAGGCCTACCTAGACAATATATTTGACGTATTTGATCACAAAGTGCATAAAACAAAATAGTGCAAAGTATTGGCATTAAAATCATTTTGAAACTAAATAAACATATTGCTCACATTTGACCCAGGGACATCTCAAAGTTCATAAAACAAAAAAGTGCAAAGTATTAGCATTAAAATCCTTTTAAAACTAAATAAACATATTGCTCACATTTGACCCAGGAACATCTCAAAGTGCATCAAATGAAAAGTGCACATATTCACAGCTTTAACTTACACATGAATACAATGTGTACTACTGCACACTGTTAGAACATATTTTAACTCTTTAATTTAATTGATGAAGGCTACAGTTACCGCTGACTTAGTGAGAGAAGTGACATTTTTTGTTTTGAACGAGAGCAGTGACTTTAGGCTCGTAAGTGGTCAATGCAATTTGAAGGCATTGGTGGAGAGTACGGTCAGTCAGGGAGCAACGAGAGTTGCTTTTTATAGAGTTCATGTGTGAAAAACTTGACTCACATGTGTATGTTGATCCAAACATACTGAGCATGACGATCGCTACCTTCTTCATGTTTGGGAACTGATGTACGTTGACATCAGTCCAAAACTTTGCAGGCCCGTTAGTGCGAAGCTCCTGTGCCATAGTTACAGATGACTGCATGTCAACAAGTTCGAGTGTGAATTTCCCCTTGTCAATGGAAGGGACAAGTTGCTTTGCTTTGGCGGATAAGTCCCCTTCTATTGCAACATTGAACGGGTTTCTGACAAAAACTGCCACCTCTGTGGGCAAAACCAGTCCATCCAATCGACTAGCAAAGTTCTTTTTCAGCATCGCAATGAAATCTGTCATCACATCTGTGATTTGTGCGGGGGATGAGATGCATTTGCTGAGTGTCGGAAAATGCAGCATTCGGCCTGTGCTCAAATCAGTTGCAAAAATATCCAGTTTGACTTGGAATGCGCGCATCTGTTCCACAAGGTCGATAACAGTTTTGTCTCTGCCTTGTAGTCCCAAATTGAGATCATTCAGGTGTTTGAATACGTCACTCAGAAAGCATGCATCGGCCATGAAGTTGTCGTCCAGCATGCGACTCAAGTGCGTTTCTGCCTTTTTTTGCTTGCTGCTGCGGAAGAAAGTTATGATCTCCTCTCTGAGACCACAGAAACGCTCCAGTGCTTTGCCTTTGGAGAGCCATCTTACGTCATTGTGCAAAAGCAGGTCGTGGTGCTTAGCAGACATTTCTGAAAGTGTTGGAGGCTTGATGTTGAGCGAATAAAATTAATTATAGCCATCACGCTGTCCATGGTCGTTTTGAGCGCTCCGCTTAGTTTTGCGCATAACACCGCCTGATGCACAATGCAGTGTAAGGAGATTAACTAAGGTACAACAGTAGACCAACGTGCTGCCAAACCATTCACTTTCCCTGTCATGGATGGAGCCCCATCTGTCACAAGCATGCACACACGCTTCATATCTAGACCATTGTCTTTAAAAAAAGCGGAAATTTTCCCAAAGACTATATCGCCAGTTGTGTGTCCGTCTAACGGCAGTAGGGCGAGCAGCTCCTCTCGGAAACATTTGCTGTCAAAAAAACGGACATATATGCACAACTGAGCAGTATCAGTTTTGTCTGTGAACTCATCTACTGCTATAGACATAGTCTCAGCTTTCATCAGGTCTCCCAACAACGTTTCATACACCTCTGTAGCAAGAATGTCAACCCTACGAATGTTGGAAGTATCTGACAGGGGTATGTTTTTTATAGCAGATGCCACACTAGTTTTAATTTTATCGTCATGTATCACCTCATCCACAACGGACAACATACAGTCCTTCACGGTTTCAGAGTCTGTGAATGGCCTTTTCTTTTTTGCCAATATCCAGGACACACGAAGTGATGCTGCGGTAGCTCTCTCTTGGGCTGTGGATGAACGCACTATGGTAGTACTGCTCCGGTTGTAAGATGCAATCAAACTCTGCACCTTTGCAGGAAACTTAGTTCGGAAAGTCTGGTGTTTCTCAACGTGGTGCCTCCGCACATTGTAATCTTTAACTACTGCAACGCACTCGTTACAAATTAAACACATCGGTTTGGCGTTTGGATGTGGCGGTAAAATAAACAAGTATTTCTCAGTCCAGGTAGGGTTAAACTGACGGTTTTCATTGTCAATTTTACGTTTTAGTGTTGAATAAGACATATTGATAGCGATCAGTCTACCGCTCTGGTCTCTCTCTCTTTCTGGGTTTATTGGCGGATCGCGACCAACTTGTTTAGGTGATAGCGCCCCCCACTGTAGCGGGGGTATGCAACTTCATAAAGACTTACGTAGTGAATGTGCATTTTTGGCAAGACCACGGGCTGGGCCACTTTGAGGTTGCTTTCGGGCCGGAAGTGGCTCGCGGGCCGCCAATTGAATAGCCCTGCTTTAATCTCTGTGTGAAAAAGGCTTTTGTTGGACAAGCAATACTTTACCACAGTTATTGTTGGCAAGTTTTGTTAAGGGCTTAAAACTTTCCCATGTGTGATTTTATCACCTTACAAACCTTAAACAAGCTGCATTGTGAAAAACAATACTGTTGCCTGAACTTGTCCTTATCCTTTGCTAAACCTTTTGGCGTAACAGATAGTCCCAGTAGATTAGATTATTTTTTGTTTCGCTTAAGCAATATAACAATGCAGTTAAAACAACAGGTTGTGATCATCAAAATAGATATCTTAGCCTACATATTACACTTGGATTGGAACATTTGAATAATTACATGCATTTACATTATTCATTTAGCATAAGCTTAAAGTGACTTAGGATGCACTCACACTATTCAAACTGCGCCCGAGCGAGCTCAACCACCAAAGCCTGGTTTGTTTGACAAGTGCGATCGCTCCATACAGATGTGGCCAGTAGGAATGCAATTTTTTCTCACAGCATCCACCAATTCGTCTTTCGGACTGCCACAGAATACTGGAGGCACGTTTCTATAAAGTTAAATAAATCTGTTCTGCTTCACAGAATATCCACCAGGTCATGTTGCACATACAACAACACACTATATCTAGGCCATTTAAGATTTCTTTAACACTCAAAGTTTGCAATTATTTGTCCTTAACAATTGTTTAATATTCTTATGGACTATTACATTACATTTCTAAAATAGAATTAACATGACTTTGATTTACTTCACATCACATCATGATTAAGAGAACAAATCACTGATCATTATTGGCTGTTTGAGGCGATGCACGCTAGTCAAGTTGATTGTTGCAGGTTTTCTAATGGTAGAATGGCTTTTTGGATTCATTAACAACAAACAGTGTATCAACAACTTGGAAATGGAAAGCGAGGTGAACAACAACAAAAAAATAACATGATAATAATGAAACCTCCTTTCTGAATTGGAAGCATGTACTTACTTGCAACTGTTAATAGAGTGCGCATGTGAGGCGGAGTTATACACTGTGTCTATTAGTCATTATATTTCATTACGAGATAAGCTTAGATTGATGATGTTATCAAAACACAAACTACATTGACTCATTTTGTAATTGATGTGTTACACATGTTACTCACTATCTGATGTGCTCAACATTCACTGCTTTTCAGATAAACAATTTGCTTTCCAGCATCTTCTGTACATTTGACCCTTTTGCACTGTGACTCAACTCTATTGAGCAGGGGTGAAAAGAGTACTAAAAAGTACTGTTAGTTACCAAAAAATGTAGTGTGGGTAAAGTAAAAAGTATCTGTCCTAAAATCTACTTACAGTAAGAGTAAAAAAATGTGTCATTGCTGCCTTTTCTCTACTTGACACAATATTTTAAAACACTGACTGGAATTCATTCACAGACAGGGTTTAGTCACTGACAGTAACAGCATGCTTGTAAAAAAGGGGCAGGGTTTCCCGCAGAAAATGTGTTAGGTTAGGTGGTAGGGTTGGGCAGGTGGGCGGTGCTGAGGGTGTGGCAATCAAAGGGGCGTGGCATATGCATCATGATGAAAATTTTTATAAATAAAATATTTATTTTTAAAAGACTCAAATAAAACTTAATTTTGAAGAAACTATGACAAAAAATGAATACATACTAGATTATTATCTTATCATTTCCTACAAAGCACTTCATAATCTTGCACCCAGCTACATCTCTGACCTCCTATCTGAATATGACCCTGCACGATCCCTACACTCATCCTCGACTGGCCTCCTTGTTACACCCAATTTCAGTTTCTCCACAATGGGAGCCAGGGCCTTCAGTCGTGCTGCTCCAAGACTTTGGAACGCCCTCCCCTCCCACATTCGACAGGCAGACACAGTCAATTATTTAAAAAAATTGTTGAAGACTTATTTTTTTAAGAAAGCATTTAATCTTTAAATATTTTCTTGTATTACACTGTTTTTTAACATGTATTACCATGAATTTAATGTATTTTAATGTATTACCCTTTTTTTGATGTCCTCTGTAATATGTAAGATGTCCTTGAGTATCTAGAAAGGCGTCGGCCAAATAAAATGTATTATTATTATAGATTATTAATGAATAAAATGAATTAAACGGGAATAGCTGCATGATGAAGTGAAACTAAAGGGTTAATAAACACAAACTAAAGCAGATGTTGTAGAATGTCTGGCGAACGATGATAGATGGCGCAAAAATGGTAAAAACTAATTATTTCCTGGAAGAAGCTACAAGGAATCATTAGCTCTTATTTATGGAACAAAAAAAACTCAGAATCAAAGCATCTACATTACAAAGACATAGATCATCAGGAGGTGTCAATTTGCCCAATTTTGAGTGGTATTCTTGGTGTTTTGTTTTGCGTTCGTTTGCCATATGGTCTAATCCAGAGACTTTGGTGTCATGGCGTCCTATTGAAGAACGTTTAGCACAACCATATTGTCTGTCTAATTTGGTCTATTCTAATATACCCCATAATATAATCAAACGTGATTTTGGGCCAATAATTTCTTATTTACTCATGATATGGTATAAAGTTAATCGATTTGCTAAAATTTCAAAAACTTTCTTTGCTCAATCCCCTTTTTTTAACAACCATTCTCTTCTAATTGAAAAGAAACCAATTATGTTCCATAAGTGGAGCAATAGAGGGGTTTGTGTCCTTAGGGATATTATAGGGGAACAGGGTCTTCGCGCATTCCATGACCTGGAGAGATCTTATAATTTAACGGGCACTTTTTATTTTTATTTACAGTTGCGTGCTGCGATGCGTGCTCAAGGTGTTCCTTGGGGTATTGAGTTGGAGAACCATTCCCTTCATGTAATTGTTGATACCAAGGGTAAAATGAATGGTATTGTCTCAGTCTTATATACGTTTATAACTAAAGCTTCATATAAGCCATTACCTCTTTTTAGACTCTGGAAGA
This sequence comes from Misgurnus anguillicaudatus, assembly GCF_027580225.2. NCBI lineage: Eukaryota > Metazoa > Chordata > Actinopteri > Cypriniformes > Cobitidae > Misgurnus > Misgurnus anguillicaudatus. Next base: position 17,250,208 of record NC_073351.2, read on the forward strand.
CAGATATTAACATCTCGCAGGACCCAGACTGGTGTACGGTCTGGTCAAATATATTTCTATCCTCTCAGAATCCTGACCATCAAATGATACATTATAGATTTGTCCATAGGTCTTATCTAACTCCGAGAAGATTGCAGCAAATGAAATTTAGAGATTTTCATTCTGTGATTTTTGTACAGACAATACTGTTGCTACTTTTTACCATATGGTGTGGCAGTGTCCAGAGGTCAATAGATTTTGGTATAGCATTTCATCCATTCTGTCTAATATTGTAAAGGAACCAATCCCTTTTTCGCCTTGCTTGTTTTTGCTTAATGACACATCATCTCTTGAACTAACAATAAACAATCTGCGTCTTCTTCTGGCTGGTCTGACAGCCGCTAAAAGAATGAAAGTCTGTCGCTGGAAACCACCACATACATTGTTAGTGAAGAAATGATTTTCCTCTTACCGGGATATTGTCCAGCTAGAGCTTTCATCAGCACGTTTACATCCTACTAAAGCTTCTAATATTGACTGTTGGTTAGAGTTATTAGAGAAGTTGAATGAAATGATGTAGGTAAGAATTTTTTGTGTTTTTTTTTTCTCTCTCTTTGAAGTGGATATGCATATTATGTGTCATGTATAAATGAAATGGTCATTATGTTGTACATACACTCTACTTAGCTTTGTGATTACTATTTAAAATATTGAATGGATTTGTATGGATTTCATCATAGTTGTAAAGGAGGAACACAGGATGTACTTGATATTTCCAAAATGGAAGATGGTTGTTGGCAAGGGGATAAGGGTGAGAGATGCGTGTGTGTGTGTGTGTGTGTGTGTGTGTGTGTGTGTGTGTGTTTGTGTGTTGTTTTCGGGTTTTTTTTGTGTGTGTGTGTGTTTTTTTAGGGCTCTATACCTTGAGCTAATCTTGTTTAGGGCTTGGAGGGTGGGCTTGGGATAAAAAAGAAAAAAAAGAAAAAAAAACGGATTATTTCCCACTATTAAAGGCGGAGTCCACGATGGTTGAAAGCCAATGTTGATATTTAAATTCACCTAAACAAACACGCCCCTACCCCAATAGAATCTGGACCGCGTCTGCGCTGTAGTCTGAGTTGTTTTATCAACTGGCTAGTTACCTCCAGACAGTGACGGTCCGGACCGGACCACGTCTTTCTCATTTCGGACGTGCGTCGCGCGTCCCCGCTTGCGGTTTGATGCGCGTACGCGCTATTCTCCAAGATGCACTTGACGCCCTTTTGTGCAGCAATCTTTTTTTTTGATGACCTAGTTAAGGCGGTAAGGTTTCCAAGCTTAGGCGGGCCGCCTTAACTGAAATATGCTGCGGGAAACCCTGAGGGGGCTTATTATGAAGCTTGAGTTATATATGAAGTTATAAAGATCAACTCGTGAATGGACGAATACTGGCTTTTTTTGACTTTTTAAAATCAGCTTTAACTCTCTGGGGTCTTGGCTGATTTGGCATCCTTGAGTAGTTTTGACCTGCACTGCCATTTTTGTTTTTTAGCTGCTTTAAAACATAATATTGTAATATTGCACTTGTAATTTTGCTTAGCAGACACAAAACATTGAGGTTAGGAGACAATGTTTTATTTTTATGGGTCAGAGTAAATTTTTTATGTTGGTGTTGTTTTTGTGTTGAGATCTTGTAGGATATTAGTCATTCAAAAACAAAACACTCATTAAAAAACCAAAAGTAGTAGCTTTATTTTGAGTCATCTTTTAGTTATCAAGTTAAAGCCGTGTGGCAGCTAGCTTAGCATGTTTGTCAAGAAGTCAGTTGGGGATGGTTGTCTCATAGCTTGTGGGGTTGGTTGTCACATGTGAGTATTGGACATGTAGACCTTTTAAGACTGTTTGTCTGTTTGTTTGTTTGTTTGTTTGCTGTTAAAATAAAATAAATAAAGCATTAAATAAAGAGGTTAACACTAAAAATTATTTCATTTGATTTCTCAACACAGTAGACAATTCAAGTAACTGATCACTCACTTTAATCCCATTGTTTAAACATAATGGGCATTGATGACAACTATCATATGGGTGGTATTCATATTAAAACTTATTTGCAGTTTCTAGCTTAAAAAACTAAAAAGTTACACATTATCTTTTCAGATCCCTGTGATGGGGTTGGTTGTCACATTGTGTCAGAGTGTCTTTGATGGTTATTTACTTCCTGTTACAATACATTCTAAAAGTAAAAAGTATACACCTTCAAAGCCAAGACCCCAAGTTTTCATTTCATGTAGGAATTACTGCTGAAAGATTTTTTTAAGATGAGCAAATTCATGCATGAGTAAAAATTTTGACAACCAACCCTGGTCTTCCCTACTGTAAAAATGCATGTATATCACCACTTTCATATCATAATGGCTTATTTATTTTGTTAATAACAAATATTCATCAAGGTCAAAAGCTGAAGATTAAAATTTGTTTATTAATCTGTGGCAAAATTCTCAGCACATCCCTGAAGACTCGATTCATTTTGTTAATTGATATTTTGACATTTAAAGATGTTTTACTATTTAAACGCTGCATAACTGTTTTTATTTAAAGAAACAGTATGTAGTATTGTGGGCAAAACTGGTATTGCAATCACAAAACTTGTGGCTAAAACTGGTACTGCAATCACACAAAAATGACAACATAAACATCAGTTGAGGGCTGCAACTCCACTTTTTACATGACAACAGCCTGGCAATACCACTGTTGTCAGTGATATAAGTATTTGAAATGAAAATGATTTCTTAATGTCTAGTAACATATCAGGGCCATTTTGTGAATAATTGATATACATTTCTTACATACTGTTCCTTTAAGGCTTAAAATATCTAAATCAAAAATATTATATTAGTAAAACTTTGTAGTAGTGTGTGGCTTTTGCACTTTAAAAAGTACACTTCTACATGTGATTACCCTAATTTAGTGCCTTATTTAGCTATAATACGTGAAAACATCTAATTAAGTAAATATATATATCTTATCCAATTAGTCGATTAATCAGAAAAATAATCGACCGATTAATCGATTCTGAAAATAATCATTAGTTGCAGCCGTAAACATGTATGTACATGCTTGTGTATTTGAGAGAAAAATGTGTATGCTTGATTTTTGTAAAAACAAAATGTATAAGTCACTGATATAAGTTCACAAAAACCAGATAAAACATGTTTTAACAAGACTTTTCAAAACTGGATCTAGTAGTCTAGAGGTTTTTTTTAATGATGTGAAAATCATTCTGTCTACTCATTCACATAAAACAATATATTGATTTAGAATCTCTAAAACACTTTTTGAGTAGAACAGCCATATGCGAAAAGGCATGAAAGCTCCTGAATAATCTATGATTGACAGCTGAGGAAACAAAGACTTGCATAATGAGCCTTTAAGGCAGGAATGTGAGAGGAAATTACTTTCTCTGTGGTAAAACCATGATAAGGTATACTTGGGAATTTATAACAAAATATTTCAATAGAATGTAAATACACGTGCACAATAAGGAATTTGTTGTGTTTTTTTACAGGAGCTCTGGGTACATACAGTACATACATATATGACAAGAAAGAAGAACATTTAAAGGAGCGGTGAATCAAAAACTCAATTTTAACTTGATAATTTGTTATATAAGAGGTCATCATACTTAAATGAACATCCTGCAAGTTTCAGAACTGAAAACGTCCGTGCTACTGAAATATAACCGTCTTTGGCACCAAGCCAGCTAAACACTCCAGTCTAAAATTCGGAAATATATGACGTCAAAGTAGAATTGAAACACCTCCCCATAACCAAAAGGACAAGTCTACTTTTGTAGCCCCGCCCACAGCTTCGCTTGACATGTGTGTCTCAGTAAGTAAACATGTCTTTAAAGATTGACAAATTTAACCAAAATGACTTTTTAAATACATTTTTTCTGAGAGACTTTTATTTTTAAGCGGTGATCTGTTATGATACCATGGAAACGCATTTTCGGTCGTGAAAGAACCGCGTGGGAACAACCATGGGAACAACACAGAAGCTAAATACTTCAATTCGGAGGCTTGGAACTTAACATTAGCAATATGCTTGGATAAAGTTTGCTTTTGAAGAAGTTCCAGCTCGTGTGGGGAGTGTTGTTAACGTTGTGGACATGGATTCATTTGTAAAGAAGTCGATGCTGGATTTGCAGAGAGACTCAGTCAGAAGCACCACTTATATTGGATCTGACAACAATGACACAGCAGTATAATTCACAGTAAGACATTTTACTTTATTTAAGTTACTGCGTTTCACTATTGCTTTGTTAAAAGAGATTGCTTGATATGTCCTGTTGTAACATCCGTGTCTAAATACGTTTGTTGACTGTTTTAATTTACTAAAAACATTAAACGATTAATAAAGGTACAACACTTAACAATACGACTATAATTTAAAGGTAGAAATATACAAAGTTAGTTATAAGGAAGGATTTATCAACCGCAGTTTAGATTCTGATGCCCGTTTACTGTGTTGTATACGGTAATTTAGGCAAGTTGCGTTTGAAAGGTCAAACACTCAACAAAGCTTATTTTTTATCATATAACTGTGGTATTTAACATTACGTGAATGTAAAAGCAACCTCACAAGCACAATAGAAATATACAAAGTTATTGATAAGGATTTATTAGCCGCAGTTTAGATTCGGATGCACGCTTACTGTGTTGTATACGGTAATTTAGTCACGTCGAGTTTTGTTTCTACTTTAATATACGTATTGTCATTTATGTGTATCATGTTTAGCACCCAGAATCTTTTGTGTCTCAAACATATTTGTGTTCGGCTGCTATTTTTATCACATTAATGTTTTTAAAACATTTCCCTACATGTAATGACGGGGAAGAAGCTGTCCAATCATAGCAGTGGGTGTTTACGTTCAAGTCTTCAATGCGGCCTGCCCCTTAAAACGAACCATTTCTCAAGACAGCCACTAATCCATGTTACAAAATAGCTTATTACTTATTGCTTTTGATGTTTTTGAATGTAAAAACAATGCGAAATGCATAAGTAGACATCAATCAACGTCATAAAGCAATAAAATCGACCAATTCACGGCCCCTTTAATGTATAGATTTGCATAGTGTATTGCATATACAGCTGTATAAATCAATATGTGTATATATGTATGGCTTATTCAGGACAGCGGTGGTAATGCTATAGGGAAAGATAGTAATGTTGTGTTAATTGTTCAAGCTGGAGATAGCATGGGGGAAAATGTTTTTATGTCTAGATGTTCTACTGCACAGAGACATGTAATGTATGGATGAGGGGAGAAGTGCAAACAGGTTGTGGCCGGGGTGAGAGTGGTCTGTTATGATGTTCCCTGCCTGTTTCTTTACTCTGGAGATGTTCAAGTCCTGAAGGTTGGGCATGTGCACACCAATGGTTTTTGTAGCTGTCCTAACAATCTGTTGCAGTCTTCTTATATTTGCTGACTGCCACAAACCAGACTGTTATAGAAGTGCACAGAACCATCATCAGCATCTGTATGAGTCAATGTGATTACCCCACTTCAGTTCCTGAGAGATGTTGGTGCCCAGAAATCTGAATGACTCCTTTGCAGCCACAGTGTTGTGGATAATGTTAAGTGGGCGGTTTCTCTCACAAGTCCACAATCATTTAATTTTGAGCGTATTAAGCTCCAAGTTGTTATGACTGACCCAGACAGCCTGGTACTCAGCTTCCTGTCTGTAAGCAGATTTATCACCGTCTCGAATGAGGCCAATGACCGTGTCGTCTGCAAACTTCAGGAGCTTAACAGAAGGATCTTAAGAAGTGCATTTATTTGCATAGAGCAGTGGTCTTCACTATTTTTTAATGTGAGCCACACTGATAGGTCCAAGTCAATAGGAGAGTCGCTTTTACAAAGTATCAAAAGTTACATCCAGTCATATAAAGCATGTCTGCTTGTCAACCTGTTGCAATGCAATAAATACAAGGGCGAATCATTCTTTATAATTTATCAGTCAAATTTGTAACTGAGAAAAGTTGGCAAGTGACATTATGTATAGAGACACTGGTATAGAGGGAGAAGAGCAGAGGAGACAGCACACACTCCTGAACTCCAGTGCTAATAGTGATTTTCCTAACCTCACTAGCTGCTTCCTGTCTGTTAGGAAGTTGATGATTCACTGACAGAAGGAGGTGGGTACAGAGAGCTGTGTCACTTTGTACAGAAGGGTATTTGGGATGATGGTGTCGAGAAACAGGATCCTTGCATAAGTCCCTGGTTTGTCCATATGTTGCAGAATATGTTGACTGCCTCATCCACAGACCTGTTTGCTCGATAGGTGGGCCAACACTATTCTCTGAAATAACTTCATGACCACAGAAGTCAAAGCAAGAGGTTTGTAGTCATTTAGTCCTGAGAAATTTTTTGTTTTTTGGGTGCAGGGATAATGGTTGGTGACTGTTTAAAGCAGGAGGGAACTTCACACAGCTCCAGTGATCCGTTTAAGATCAGTCTTTCGATGGATAACAGCTGGACAGCACAGGCTTTGAGACAGTCATGGCCTTTGGCTTTTCTTATTTTCTGTTTCTGAAAGACTCGGGTTACATCCTCCTCATATATCTATCTAGTCTGAAAAGCAGGAGGGGAGGCAGTGTTTATGGTCGTTTGGAGATTATCAGAATAGGCGTGAGAAACCTGCAATTGAACTCATTCAGTTCGTCGGCCAGTTTTTGATTCTCTACAGTGGTGGTGGTTGCTCTCTTGTAGGTGGAGATGGCTTTAGAGCCTTCCACACTCTTTAGATGAAAACGGATTTGTTTTAAGTTGCTGCTAAGAAAAATAAGGGGTGTCTTTTTCTTACTTGAGCACCTGCACCCCAAAATGTCTGTGCACGCCCATGTGCACCGCCCTTTATATTTATGGAAAAGCACAGAGCCATTTATGTGAAAAGGCGAGAATAAAATAGAGCTTAAAAATGCAAAACAATCCAAATATCCTGTTTATTCATTGGATGGCATGAGTAGAAAATCCCTTTAATTTAAATTAAACGAATGTTTTCTTTATTACAGAGTTGCCATTAGCCTGTCACAATAGCTACTTTTCATATGTCAGTTAATTGCCCCAAAAATAATGCCGATAGTCGGTATTAACACGATATTACACTTCTTTTTAAGAACATTTTATGTCATTGATTAGATATGACAATAAAATAGCATAATAATGCAAGTACATCCTATCTAAGAACACAACTTAGATTTCTTGAGTATTAAGAGAAAAAATATGAAATATTAATATGACATTGGAATATAAGAAATTAAATAATATTCTAAATATTTAAAACATAAATAAATATTATAAAATATGCATTTCAATTTTAAACAGCTAATAGTCATTGTTCAATGTAAATCCCAACTTCACAGAGTTTTTTACTTTAGTCGAGTGTTACTCTGATCGCATCTGTGAAAATGCGCCATTGCGTGCAGTCATGTTTATAATAGCTGCACTTCAGATCTAAACACTAGGGGGTGGTTACCCGGAAAGGGATTATCTTAAAAGGAATAGTTCACCCAAAAAGGAAATTTATGTCATAATTTACTCACTCTCATGTTGTTACAAACCTGTATACATTTCTTTGTTCTGATGAACACGAAGGAAGATATTTTAAGAAATGTTTGTAACCAAACCATTCGTGGACCCCATTTACTTTCATAGTATTCTTTTTTCCTACTATGGAAGTAAATAAGGTCCACAAAAGGTTTGGTTTACATTTCTCAAAATATCTTCCTTTGTGTTTATCAGAACAAAGAAATTGATGCGGGTGACAGTTAATAAATGGTGACAGAATTTTCTTTTTTGGGTGAACTATTCCTTTAAAGCAGGACTAGGCCTTAGTTTAATAAACGTGCCTTTCTAAAAACATTACTTGTGTGCATTTTGAGACAAAACAAAGGGCACTGGTGTGTTTTAAGATATGTCAGTGCAAGTTGTTTTCAGTTTGGACTGTTCTAAAAAAATGTTTAGTCTAAGACTAGTCTTATCCCTGTCCGGAAAACCATCCCTAGATGTTTTGGTTATGTTTCAGATGACTTTATATATAGCTCTTTGTATTATTTGTCTCTGTTTTTTAACAGAGTAGACATGATTGCTTGTTTTATTAATTTCCTCCCTTCGTCTCATCATTCAGGTCAAAGATGTGGGTTGTAGCTTTGAAACCAATTTCAGTCCGATTAATTTTTTTAAACCGTATGTATTCACCAGAAAAATAATTTCAGCTTGAGTAATGCTCTCTTCGCCTGCTACTGTCTGTTCTCTCTCTCTCTCTCTCTCTCTCTCTCTCTCTCTCTTTCTCTCTCTCTCTCTCTCTCTCTCTCTGTGTGTTATGCATGCACGCGCACATGTGGACCCTGAGCTGCGCGTGCCACTCTAGACAGTAGACAGAAATGACAGAGGCGATGGCAATCAGCTAAAATGCTAATGACATTTATTTTGATTCAAACAAACACATGTGTAAACATGATGGCAATATATCGCCTCTCTCTCTCTCAAAAAAAACATGTTTACTTATCGTGCCTTATCACGACAGGCCTGACTGTGTATAAAATGTTCAACATTTCTGAGATGTGAAAGGGTGTGCTATCTAATCTTACTAATGTAGCAGATCACCATGCATATCTGCAATGCAGTTCATTGCGCTTTGATAGCTTTGCCAGATACTCACTTAATCTCATGTTTAATCAGAGTATACTGTTATGTGAGTGTCTTGCAAGTATTTTGTGAACGTGAGCATCTCTTTGTCATAAACCCTTTTTAAGTAGAAAAAAAAAATTTTTTATTGCTCCTATCACACATTTTTAGTACTATTTCCTACACTGGATTCATGATCATAATACTCAATACTCACTACTCTTGAGTAGCTCAAAGAGATAGATTTTAGGACAGGTACCTTTTACTGTACTCAAACTTTAGGCCCAGCTTGCCTTACCCCTTCATCCGGAGGCTCTCTGACGTTTACCTATCTACTGTAACCGAACAAAACAAAACTGATAACAGCATTGGTAACTGTGTGTGTTCCGGCTGTGATAGCAGCAGCATTCAGAAATGTTTATAGAACTGGCATGTGATGTGACAGACATAATAACACATTTTTCTGGTTGTATTTAATCTACTGCCTGTTAGACGTCATTGTTATGGAGCCAAAACAAGTAAATGTTGATTTAGCAGTTTTGAGTGTGCTATAAAAAACAACTAATTTTTATTTAATGACATCCTTACCAACAACAACCTAGACTCAATGTTTCTAAGTGGTCATAGGGCACAGACTGAAAACTTTAAATTCCTTTTAGCTATTCTAGTGGCAGCATCTTGGGTGGCATTTTGGCTGAAATGATTGTTTACTTGTCATTACTGAATGAGCTGCCCCAAACTTTAGTGTAGTTTGTTTAAACCTGGAGCTACAAAAATGTACTGTACTATGTGGAAAATAATGTTTTTTAACCATAAACCATTTTTTTAAAACACATTTTATTATACCAAATACGCAAAATAATGTTGTTTTTTAGCAATGAAATATGTGCTCTTTAAAGGTGGAAACTAATTGCATGCCCTGAGATTGTTTCCAAAACACACTTCTTCTTTTGTTGATTCTTGATATAAAACGCAGTGATGCCTGTGACTTCTACTCAAAGAAATAACTTCCGGAGAAGTGCCCATAAAATGAATATGGGGTCACTGATATGTAACGGGTACCCATGTTCGAAAAAAAAACTTAGTCTACAGCCTTTGTTTTTTTTTTTTTTGTGATTCTTTGTTTATTGAACATTTTTAATTATAACTTTTTACAAGAACATTGCCCAAGATCTGCCCAAAAAAAAAGAAAAAAAAAAAAAAAAAAAACAACAAAAAACAATCAAAGAGGAGGTTACAATACAATATTACAAAACCATTTAGGATTACATGAGGTCTGATACAGCATCAATAAGGTCCAACCAAAATTGTATTGTCTTTCCATTGGCACCATGTATTTTGGCTGTGGTACACTCAAGCCGGGCAATGTCCAGCAGATATGACATCCACATCACTCTTGTTGAAGTAGATGGATCCAACCATAATTTTAGAATAACCTTTTTAGCAGCAGTCAGAATTGCAGATAGAATCCTTTTTTGATTAACTGACAATGTCAATGAGGAATCATCCAGCAAGAGAAAAAGCAGTGGGTCCTTTGGGACCAGAGTCTTCAAAAGATCAGACGCAAGATCCTGTACCCAGGACCAGAGCAAAGCAATTTGTGAACAGTCCCAGAACATATGCTTGTATGTACCTATATTTGAACTATTACACAGATGACAGAAAGGGTCAGGCTTCCTTTTCATTTTATATAATAAACAGGGAGTGGCATATGCCTTATAAATTAACTTGTAATGAATCATTTGGTGAGCTGGGTTTTTAGAAGTAATGAAGCAATTTTCCCAGACACTGTCCCAATCAATCACAGTATTAAGTTCTCTCTCCCAGAAACTCTCAATTGGAATGTTTGAATACTGTCGTACCACAAGTGATTTATAAATTATAGTCACCATACCTCTGGAAGACATGCTAGAATCTATCCACTTTACCATAGGATGAGAAGGTATATTATTTGCCCAGGGCACTCCGTAAGCTTTCAGCGCAGATCTTAATCTTAAATAAAGAAAGAAGGAGAATCCTGGGAGAGAGAACTCATCCTTTAACATCTGAAAGGACTTGAGCCCATAATCATTGTACAGGTCTTTAAAAGTGTAGATACCACATTCAGCCCAGCATTTAGAAATAAATGGTTTGTTACCAGTGCAAAGATTATTATTATGCCAAATGGGGGTACGGTCATTATAAGAAGCAGAGGCTCCCATAATCTTTTCTGCTGCTTTCCAGGTTTTGATGGAATGGCATATAATTGGACCAAAATTTTCTAGAGCTTTCTTAGATATTCCAGTAAAGGGTAAATCTTGTAGACGTAATGGGGAAATAATATTAGTTTCTAAAGCCCGCCATGGAACCGGGGAGTCAATATCTAGCCATGTCCTTAGTGGTCTCATCTGGTATGCTAAATAATAGGACCAAAAATCTGGTAGAGATAAGCCACCATGAGGTTTTAATCGATGCATAGATTTAAGACGGATTCTAGGCCGTTTATTATTCCACAAAAATTTTGATACTGCTGTATTGATCTCTTTAAAGTATTCAGCAGGTGGAGTCAGGGGTAACACTGAAAATAAAAAACTTAACCTAGGAAGTATATTCATCTTTATTGTAGCTATCCTTCCATGAAGAGCCAAACAAAGTGGGGACCAACACAAAAGGTCGCTCTTGATCTTATCCAAAAGAGACTGATAGGTCCACTTGGAAATAAGAGATAACGAAGGAAAAACTCTAATTCCAAGATAAATAAACTGGTCGCTAACAGGGATCATAGTGGGTAGGGTCTGAATCTCTGATTTAGCAGCTAAATTAAGGGGCATAAGTATGGATTTGTTCCAGTTGATCTTATAACCGGACAGCTTACCAAATATATCAAATAATTTTAAGCATTCCTTAACTGAATCTGTGATATTTGATATGTATAATAAAACATCATCCGCGTAAAGTGAAATTTTGTGAGAGGTATTCATACAACTTATTGGAACTATTGCAGGACATTGTCTAATTGCTTGAGCCAGAGGCTCTAATGACAAATTAAAAAGCAAGGGTGACAGGGGACATCCTTGCCGTGTGCCCCTGCCAAGATAAAAGGAAGGGGAGATAGAAGAACCAGTGATTACTCTGGCTGAGCATTCAGAATAAATAGTTTTAACTGCTTGTAGAAAAAAGGGGCCAAACTCAAAATACTCTAAGACAGACCACAGAAAGTTCCACTCGATTCTGTCGAATGCTTTCTCTGCATCCAGAGAAAGGATTGCAGAGGAAGCTGTATAAGAGTCTGCTCGTTGTATGATATGAAGAAGCCTTCGTATATTATCGGCCGCAAATCTACCCCTTAAAAAACCTGATTGGTCATAGTCAATTAAGTCCCCTATACACCGATCCAATCTTATGGCCAGGACTTTTGCCAACAGCTTTGAATCTGTGGATAGAAGGCTAATTGGCCTATAACTAGAACATTCGAGTGGATCCTTTCCTTTCTTCAACAGCAAAGTTATTAAGGCTGTGGTTTGGTCCCTATGCAAAGCTCCTTTTTCTAACGCAAAATTAAGAGAGTTAAGAATTAAGGGTGCTATTATGTCCCATATTATTTTAAGTAACTCTGGGGGAATCCCGTCTAGCCCGGGGGCTTTATTACTATTCATGCAATCCAATGCAGATTGTAATTCCTCAATTGTCAATGGACTATCCAGTTTGTTACGCTGAAAGTCGTTTAATTTAGGCATATTTAAATGTTTAAGGAATAAATCAAAATTCGCTGGATCAGAATTGGATTCTGAAGTATATAGATTTTGGTAAAAGTTTTCAAATACCCTGTTTACATCTTTAGGTTGAGTATATATTGAGCCCTCATGTCTAATAGCTGATATACTACTTTTAGATTCATTATGTCTTAACCTCAAAGCCAACAACTTGGAGGACTGTTCTCCATGAAAGTAATATGATTGTCTAGTACGGTGTATAATAAATTCAGCTCTATGTAGGTATATCGTTTTTAATTCTGATTTAAGAACATTTACTGTTTTGGCTTTGGTCTCACAAAATTTATCTTTTAATTCTTTCTCTAATAAATCAATTTGTTTTTCTAAATCATATTTACGACTCTCCCTACGTTTTTTACTAAAGGATGAAAAACTTATACATTTACCCCTAAAAAAACATTTAGTAGTTTCCCATAATACTTGGGGATCGGAGGCTGAATCTTTGTTAATCTGTAAAAATTCTGTCAAAGAGTTGCGTAACTCAGCCACAAAAGTGCAGTCCTGTAACAAAGAAGAATTAAATCTCCATCGACTGCATTTAGTGCCCAGTGATGCAGGGGTTAAAGATGTAATTATTGGGGAATGATCAGATAAAAGAATTGGTAAAATATTAACTTTACTAATATAGGGAATAAGTGTAGGGGACACAAGCAGATAATCAATCCTTGAATAACTTTTATGTCGGGCTGAAAAGAATGTATAATCTCTAGCACCATCATTCTGTAATCGCCAGATATCACATATATTGGAGTGTCGCAAGAATGAATTAAAACATCCAGAAATCATTGAGTTAGATTTTGAGGCATGAGATCTATCTAATTGGGGATCGAGGACCGCATTAAAATCGCCCCCTAACACTACCAGACAGTCAGCTAAACTCACAACTAAACGTAATAATTCTTGGAAAAAAGAGGCATCACCCTCAGTGGGTGCATATACCGAAATAAAAGCATATTTAGTATTATTTATGGAACCAACAACATACGTGATTCGGCCTTCCGTATCTCCATCGGATCTTATAATTGAAAAATCAAGATTACGCTTAATTACTATCAGTACCCCTTTAGTTTTATTAGCAGCTGAGGAGGAAGATATTACTTTAAAGTGTCTATTTTGAAAGCGACGCACATCAGATACTTTCAAATGAGACTCTTGTATTAGAGCAATAGAGACCTTTTTGTGTCGTAAGTATTCTAAGCATTTGGTTCGCTTAATAGGGCTATTTAACCCATTAACGTTCCATGATAAAATATTTACAGCCATATATCATAAAGAAAAAGCAAAACATATCAACCAGACCTACAATAAACCAATCAGACTTACGTGGGCAGTCTCGGGCATAAAACAGAAAAACAAAAGTAGGAATAAAAACAAAATGGGCAGTAAGCAAAGAGTTTGAACACACTCTTCTGTCTGCCCTTAAAATAACAATCTTTGGATTCACGGCCCCTCTAGCAGCCAGGCTCGTCCGTCAACATCTGACCCGGTCGTTTTCGGATGCTGAAACCATCAAACTTTCTCAGTAAAGTCTTCCATAGTAGTTACAGATTCATCGTCGTTCACCTCAGATTCCCGCGACGCAGACGCTACATCTTTCTTCGGGGGAGATTTTGTAGCGGGGTGCAGATTATGAACGAACTTTTCAGTCTACAGCCTTTGTTAATGATTTTACAAAACAGTTTATAGCTATTTCTTTTAAATATGACTGTTTAGTTTTTGCCAGAAATTTCTATGTTCATTTAGACCAGGGGTTATCAAAGTGGAGTATGGGGATCCCTGGTTATCCACAATCCATAGCCGAGGGTCCACAAAATGATTTGCTATAAATGATAACATGGCGCTGTTTTATTATAAATGACCTATTTACATTGAACCCTCAGGGGTCCTTAGGTGATTTGGCATTCTTGAGCAGTTTTGACCTGCACTGACATTTGTGCTTTTTTCAGTTGCTTAAAAACAAAATAATGGCAAAGGTCTCATAACACTGTGTGTTTAGCATAAACTGAGCTTCAGTATTATGTGAGCAACATGTATGTACATGTTTGTATTTTACGAGACAAATGTTTATGCGTGGTTTTTAAAAAAAAATCAAAATTTTGAAATCACTGATATTAAGTCCACAAATCCCATATTAAACATGTTTTCACAAGACTTTTCAAAACTAGATCTAGTACTAGAGAAAATCAACCTGCCTACTCATTCACACTAAGCCATGTGCAAGGCCATATGCAATGAGGCGTGAAAGCTCCTGAATAATCTGTGATTGATATTGGAGGAAACAAAGACTTGCATTATGTGCCTTTCAGGCAGGTGTAAAGGGGCTGCTTACACAAAGCGCGCGCGAGAGAGAGAGAGAGAGAGAGAGAGAGAGAGAGAGACGAATCCATATGCAGAGTGTTTATTTACAGTATCCCAAAAGGGCAAGCAAACAAATCCAGAGGGTAATCCACAAACGTAATACAAACAGCAAGGGTCATACAGTAACATGAACAAGAATACAAGATAACAGGAAACAAGACAAGAACTATGAATGCTTGGTATGCAGTTTACAGCTGGCAATTCTTCAGCATGTAATGAACAGATTGAACCGGTTTATTAAAACATCCCAAACAACAAAACAAGACAAAACCATTGCAGCAGGAAGGTGAGAGGAAACTCAAGGAAAAAAATTAACTTATTTTATTTGTGGTTAATTTAAATTATAGCTAAAATATAATCCAAAGAAATAAAGGTCAAGGCACATTTTGAGGGTAATTCAATTCAATTCAATTTTATTTATATAGCGCTTTTCACAATACTCAATTGTTTCAAAGCAGCTTTACATTAATAGAAGCAGTAAAAGCCCAGAAAAACGACAGATAGCACAACATAATACACAATAGCAGAAGCAGTCAAATTTGCTGCGGCTATGACTCGACATTATGAGCGTATTACTAATGTAACGTCTAGGAGAAGAAGCTAAGTTAAGCCCAAGCAGGCTACCTCCCCGGGGTCATGTCTGTATACTTATATAAACAACCTATTTTACCACACACATATTTGATTGAAATATTTTGTTATAATTTTACAAGTATACCTTATAGAAACCATGGTTTTACTACAGAAAAAGTAAAGCAATCATGCTTTTGGCTAAATTCAATTTGTATTACTTTATGTTTCATTAAAAATTATGATAAACTGGTTTCTGTAATGAGACAATGGTAAATTAAATCATGTTAAAAACAAACATATTTAGTAAACACAATCAGGAATTCCTGGGAACTTCCACCAGTTCCTATTTGCATCCAAGGTTTCTGGATGTTTCACAAAGTTTTCTTTTAAGTGTTACTTTCCAAGCACTCTCCCTTATACATCTGGCAAACCCAAAGTTTATCTGGGATTTCCCATCTCATATTTGTCCAGATACAGTTTTTCATGCAGAAAATGAAATTATTGCACTTAGGCTTGCTAAGTTAAGAGTTTTTTAAACTGTTTTACTTGACTCAAAGAGTATTAAGGGCTGTTCACATTATAACAATAACGTTAACTATAACGATAACTATATTATCGTCCACATCATCGAACGATAACTTTATGCTTATTCAATATGTTCTTGTTGTATTTACATAGCGGGTAACCAGCAGATGTCCTCAACACTATATTTAACACTCATACTCGTACCACACATATTCCCACACATCAAATAAAAACCAAACCAAACATTTTCAAGATGTTATGTTAATGTGGCGGGGCAATGTGAAAAAGCTGAATAATTAATGCTATTAATACCAAAATCTGAAGATGTAATAGAAGCAGACTATGTCGCCCCTGTTTCAATGACAACCCAAAAATAGGGGAAACAGGTTCATTACTATGGAGGGCAAAGAGAAGTGGATATCAGTACAAAATAGTTGATTTAAAATAGATACAATTCTCAAGAGCTACAATACAGCACAATTTCCCAACAAACAAAACAGAATTTAAGGCGACCAAGGCTTTTCCGTAGCAGGGCAGGCTAGCAAAAGGGTAATTATCAAAAGCAACACACACACACACACACACACACACACACACACACACACACACACACACACACACACACACACACACGCACACAAGCACGCACGCACGCACGCACGCACGCACTCACTCACCCACACACACACACACACACAGACACACACACACACACACACTCTGGTTTCCATGTTTTGTGGGGACATTCCATAGACGTAATGCATTTTATACTGTACAAACTGTATATTCTATTCCCCTTACCTACCCCACAATTGGTCCCCACAACAATTAAATGTATATTTTGAGGTTGTATTTTATTGCGGTTTGTGACAAAGGAAAACTTTGTGAACAATTTTTATGAACATTAGAAAAAAACAAACACTGGCACGTGTAATGTTACTTTCAAACAAAATTGCAGCGTTGTTTAAGTCCTTTCCTCTTTTGTGGAAAATTAAAGAAACAGCAGCCCATTAAAACAAAATAAAACAGCTGCTGCTTATTAGAAAGAGCAAACATAAAACTTGTCCAGTTCATGCTGTGCTTCCTTTTCCCTGAAGACTTTTATTGAGCGTGTTAATGTGCACTGTCAAATCTACCATAAAGGGCAGCTTCCCCAGCCAATCTGGCTGTTCCAGTTCGGGATAGACGAGTCCTTTACTTACCAGGAATGTTTTCACGTGTTCCAGACATGCAACAAATCGTTTCAGGACCTCTCCCCTGGTGGTTTAACCCGTTTGCCATTATTTTGTTAATTATCTGAATAACAAGGTTCATCACCTCTGTTCATTCCGGGGGAAATGTTTGAGCGCACAGGGCTTCTTAATGCAGAATGCAATGAAAGTCAGGAGCTTTCTTTCTAGCGACCTCTGAAGTAAAGTCACAAACCCATTTTGTCCTCTTCTATCAGTTACTTACGCCATGCGGTTAGTGTTTATTTGTTTGGCTCTTAAGCAATCCAATATAGCCTCACACATATCCTGTTCCAATGTTTGGCCTTTTAGCGAGATTAGCTTGAATGATTTCCTGTGGCCCAGCAGGGTTCACATATCTGCAGAACAGCAAATTCCCTTTTGATGCATCACAGGCGATTGAGTATGTCGGAGCCGAATTAATGTCGATAATTTGTTGAGTGGTGATGTTTGCTGCCATCTTTAGGTTTTTGCAGACAGAGGCATCTCTAATTTTTGGAACAATTTCATGTTTGTTTTTGAAGTCTGACAATAGATGCTCTGATATTTTTATGAACAATTCTTTGATATATTCACTGTCTGTGAATGGCTTTCCACATCGGACAATCTCCTGAGCAGCCACAAAACTAGCAGCTGTAATCGAGTTTGTAGACTTGATCCACCTGTTGAAAGTATGTTTGCTCTGCTCAGCTTTCTGAAATTCCAAAATTACTTTTTCCGTTTATCTCCAGCTTTACCTTTCGGCAAATGCTGTGTGTTTGTTCTGGAAATGTCTTTCTTACATGAGATTTTTTGTTGTTTGCTAATTTTTGGCCACATATCAAGCAGACAGGTAAGCCAGCATCATCAGCAAATTAGGCAAATGAATCTGTCCATGAAGGATTATACGTTCTATTTTCTTCTGAAAATTTTATTTTTTTATATTTATCTGTATCTTACCGGGATCAGAGTTATTCACGGCATGCGGCGTGATCAGTGTTAAAATTGTGTGACGAATGAATCTGGTGCATTTTTGATCTATAAAATATAAAAATTAAAATTAAAGGTATTCCAAAGAAAAAATGCAATACAATAAAAAATAGCATTTATTTGAATTTATTAAAGCTTCAGGGAGGGAAAAAGCCACGTGCGGCTCTGGATTTCCATAAGGACCACATGCCCGCAGCGCAATCACTTACCGTTACAAACAGGCACTTTGTTAACTTAAATTATTTAATGATAACAAAACAAAATAAAGCAACTATACCTACCGTATAATGATCACTGAAACACAAATCGTACAGTAGCTCACAGTATATGTCACCACAGCTTACACATGAATGAAAACACACAGCCAGAACAAAAACACGAGTTAACGTAACCGGCATAATGCCAATATTGACAAATAATCCAATTCGACATAACTGGGGGTTAATGACAGCCTGCTCACCATCGTGATAACTCAACAAAATGATATTCCAGCTGTATATACGGTTTACTAAAATGCCCAAAAAGCACTGCAACATTAGCCTTTTAGCTAAACACACCTTTGACGGAAAACACGCGCACACATCAAGGTGCAGAGCAAACAGTGACACATATCCAGGTGGCATAATCACAGTCTTTAAATAGACCACACTGTAAAAATTTGCTGTAATTATGCAGTTGGTTGCCAGTAACCTGTAGAATATAAAGACAGAAAATGTTTCATGTTCATTTAACTTTGGACATTTGGTTGCGCAGGTGGTTGCCAGTAACTTTAAAGCCAGTTTGTTTAAAGTTAAATGAACATGAAACATTTTCTGTCTTTATATTCTACAGGTTACTGGCAACCATCTGCGCAACCAAATGTCCAAAGACATTTTTTACAGTGCAGCATTAAGTGCTGTTAGGCTACCATTAAATACCTGGAAGGGAACTTAACCTACCACATTAACATCTGTGTTTAGTGAATGTAGGAATTCTTACCATGCACATCATTCCCATACTGTCTTAATATCACCACATCTGTCCACTGACTAAATCATCAGGCAACAGTTTGTTAAGAAGCCCTCATGCTTGTCAAATGCTCACCCCCCGCACCCCTTTGCAATAAATAAGAATTGGCCTTGGGGATGTAAGTAATCTATTGTGTGTAGTGCTTCATTTAGGATTTTTCCAGCTGTGGTGGTGGCCGCACATCGGTGATATTTGCCTGGTGGTTTAACCTTCCCAAAGGCGTATTCAGCATTGGACATCTGGGGTTTACCCCAGACCATATTAAATTCAGGGATCACACGAAGAGTGTATAATAAGAATATTAATGTGATCTGTAGCATATACAAGTGTACTCACCTAATTGCGGCGGGTCGCAGAAGTAAAGTGGCATAGGAACTTTATTCTTTCCTCTCAAGTAGATTTTTGCACGCAAGTTTTACTCAGACGTGACCTGAATGAGAACTGAATTGATTTTTAAACTGCTGCATCGAAGGAATAACGATCGAGTGATAAATAAACCAACAATATTGTATACCTACTGTATAACTGTCTTATATTATTTATATCTACTATGTACCATACAACAAACAAACACTTTTATTTTAATATACAGAACATCTAAACATAAACAGAACGCCTAAAAAAACTAAATATAAAGGTATTGCTGTCGGAGACTTGCCATTGGCTGTTGTAATTGAATAAATAATGAGGTCAGTGTAAAAAAGTATTACAGGGGCTATTTTTCTAAATACTATTTTGTTTCATATTATTAGGTCTAATGTAATAATGCGTTAAATTATCTGATTCAAATTTTAAAGATACTTTTTCAAGTTACCATTGTAGAGATCAGTAGTTCCATTCTGGTAGTTAAATACTGTTCTCATTAGCTCCTCCTTTACCTGCTGCATATTCAACAGAGTGGAAGAATTGGAGTAGCCCATAGGCGACAGATAGCAAAGAAACGTATTTATAGGCTAGATTTTTTATGTCTATTTTTAACAGGCTGTACGCAGTAAAGCTAAAGCACAATAAAATAAGGCAACTTGATTTCAGGGGTTTACATAGGCTTTTGTCAGGTTTCATATTTGTTAGTCAACTTTTCAAAATACATTCGGGGCTAAACTCAAAACATTCGGGGCTGAAGCCTTGGGAAAATCATCTGGCGCCGCCCCTAAACCTTCCCACCTAACCGTGGGTTCACACCAACCGCATTTGAGGCGTCAAATTTGTGTGCACCACGCCTAGTTTGCTGCTTGAACAGTTTGAGTTTACGCACTTCATTCGCGCGTGAAAGCAGTGCGTGAAATTCTAGTCATCGAGACATTCACGCAGAAATTTGCGTCATGGAAGGGGCTTCTGCGACTCCGCTCGCTTTTTGTAATCACGTCACTACTAGAGCAAGCTCCTGATTGGTTAACGTGGCGTGTTTTTCCGCCAAAGTTCACATTATTCAACTCACGTGTTTGCAGCGGCAATGCTCAATTTGGGCCATTGGCCATTGTAGTTGGTCACCTTACTATAGGGGGGAAATAGTTAAAAAAAACGGCGGAAATGCCACGGATCAATAAACGTGAATTGTGAAATGTGTATTTACAACTTACCAGGTTCCCCAATGTCCTCACTGACACTCTTCCAACCGAGGTCCTTTTTATTCCTGTCTTTATAGAAATAAGAACTTGTGCCGTATAGCTCCAGGTGACTGCTCACGGACAATATCAAACGTTCCTCCATGTTGAATGAGTGACTCTGGGTGGGGCTGCCGCCACAGCAGCAAGTAGGCTCCTGATAGGATCCATTTTTCAACTTGTGCGTCAGACACAATTTTGTGTCAAACGCAAAATGTACAAAAAGCACCATTAGCGTGTACCGCTAATGAGGCGGAATCGCATCAACGGTGCCATGCTAAACACCTCAATTGTCTTCACATTGACTTAACATTGAAATCACTTGCGCTTAACGCCTGTACTGCGGCTGGTGTGAACACAGCATTCACACACAGATCACTTGATGATGTTTTTGATAAATTATTACAACCAACCATCATTGACAAAACAAAATGTATTTATTTGTGTTGTTTTAACACATTTTGTGTTGTCCTTTTTATTTATTTGAACACAAAATCAACATAAAAGGCCTATAAGCAGCATTGCTAAATGGGCTCATGGATAATGTTAACGTTAGATGTCACAGGGCAGAATGGCTGGGAGAGAAGTGGTTATAGTGGTTAAACGGATTACATTAAATTTTTTGAGTCATGGATCGAATCATTTTCGGATGAGCAAAAAAGGGAACTAAGGAAAATAAAATAAGAACAAATCAAGAAATTACATGCATATGAAAATAAGAAAGTTACAAATAAAGTAAGGTCTAACAGTATTTAGGAACAGAAATATAATCAAATGACAATAACTCTGTGTTTTTCATTCTATAAATGACAAGTAAATCAAATGAAGCAGTGGTGTCAAGCCTTACTTGAAGTAAAGCTGAGAATCATCTGCATAACAGTGATATGAAATGTTGTACTTCTGAAAAATATGGTCCAAAGGCAGCATATAAAGGGAAAACAATAAAGGTCCTAAAATAGATCCCTGGGGCACACCAAACAAAGCAGGCGCAGATGACGAGGAACAATTTCCTAAATTTACAGAAAAAGTCCTCATCTCGAGGTAGGAAGCAAACCACTTTAGTACAGTGCCCTTGACACCTACCATATATTCTAGCCGTTCAAGTAGGATATTGTGGTCGATAGTATCAAATGCAGCGCTCAGGTCTAACAAAACCAGCACAACACAAGAGCCTGAATCTAGAGCAAGCAAAATATCTTGTAACCCTCAACAGAGCTGACTCAGTGCTATGTAATGATCTAAAGCCAGATTGGAACGTATCCAAAATATTAAAAGAGTTCAAATAAAACAAGCTGTGAAAAAAGCTGTCTCTAAGCTTTCTCTAAAAGCTTAGAGACAAAAGGCAAGTTAGAGATCGGTCGATAATTACTGCACATTTCTGGATCAAGTTGAGTTTTTTTCAACATAGGTTGCATAATTGCATGTTTAAAACTAACTGGAATTACGCCATTGGCTAAATAGCTCTTTATGATATCAGTTACCATATGACTAATGGTAGATAAAGCCAGAACACTTCATAGTAGAGACTATATCAACTAGCTGAATTGGAGAGACAGGTTTAAAGTTAGACAAACAACTCATAGGACTTGACAATTGCAAATGACATTCAGATGGAACAATGGAACTTCTTATATCATACATTTTTTGAGTGAAATGCTTTAAAAAATCTTTACAAAGCTCAATAGAGGCCTCAGATAAAACATATATAGTCGGGTTTAGCAGATAGTAAATTGTATCAAACAGGGCTGCGTTCTCCGAAACTACCTTAACGCTACGTCGTTCTTAAGTTGTACCTTAAGCTGTACCTTATCGCTAATACGTGTTTTCCGAAACGTTCTTAGTTACGTATCACTTCTGTAAGTCATACGTTCGTAAGGTTGGTCTGGAACGCTCTTAGCTATACCTTATCCCACATGACTCCACTAGGGGCCATGACTGTGATAAAAGCTTGTGTAGATTGCAGTCTATATAACTAAATATCTGTTTAAAAAAAAAATTTGAAGTACACTCCGTGTTAAATTAGGCAAATATTTTTATATTTAAAGAATAAAACATTCACATAATTAGACATCATTTTGTACCTTTTGAGTCTTCGTATCGCGCTAAGAGAGAACGTTATCGGAGAACGCACCCCAGGACTTTTGGTCGCTTAGCGTTGTCAGAAATTAATTTAGAAAAGAGGTTTGATTTTGCCTTTTTTTACTGCCATTTGATAATTGAAAGACCTGCACCCAATCTTTTTTCCACTTTCGCTCTGCTTTTCGACACTCTTGTCTGAAGGCGCGAGTGACATCATTTAACCACGGCTGGACAGCAACATTCCACTTTTTACGCTGAAGCGGAGCAACATAGCGTCCATAGATATAGAGGATGCTTCATAAAATATATCTCAGTCAAGCATTCCAATATCTGTTTCGCTCAGAAAATTATTATTAAAATATGAAGAAAAATGTTCAGAAAACAAATTTGGCAAACAGTAGGGCAAACAGACTGCCGAGAGCTGAGAGGCGCGTGTTTAAGCAAAGAAATGTTTTCAAGATTGACACTTTGGCTCTTACCATTTGATCTAATGGAAGAGCGGCGATGTGTTGACCAGATGATCGGGATAAGATAATTTTCCTGAGAAACAGTCGTAGTCCTCAGAAGGGGGTCACGGCGAGATCCACAATGGATGTACCTGTGGCGGCGTGTAATTCCCAATGCGGTGCCTTAAGAGCTTATAATGCAATCTGTATTATTTGTGGAGCATTCTCACTGGCAAAGATCACTGTTTGTGGCCGGGAGGGAGCTGTACGCGTTTGGCGGAAGAGAGATTGCTGAGAACAGTGGAGACAGACAGTGGTGGTGTTTGTGTGGAGAAAAGCAGAGACTTTGGCTACATTTTTGTGTGAATCATCTTTTCTGCTTCAGTGGTGTAACTAACTCTTCACTGTTTGTTTATTTCTTTGCCTCTTCACTTTCTTGTTAATGTACCGCATTCACTCGCTTGAATGCTTGTATCGCATATAGCTCTGCTTGCTATATTTAACTTTCAGTGTTGAGCTACACACGCAAATGCGGTAATGCGATCCACTCTAAACTCAAATGGGGGGCGCATTCATGCAGATGCAATAATAAGGTTAACACTCTTCATGGGAATATACTGAAAAACACAAATTATTAAATAGAATATCTAATTAAACAAAATTTAGATAGGCTTCTGGAATCTTGATGATTATCAAGGGCAAAAAGTGGCAGCTCACTAAGTACACCCTTTTAGACTAAGCCCGTGCAGAGAGCTGTGTATCTAGTAGGTTGGAGCTAACCTCTGAAGGACTGTGAACCTCCAGAAACATGGTTTGAATGCCTTTGTGACAGTACATAAAAATTCCTTTATGGTCCATTAACATGTTTACTTGAGGTATTTGCCATTTAAAGGGGTTATGAATGCCAGAGATTTTTGTCATTTTGACCATTTTTCAAGACCACAGAACCGTTTTGTTGTGTTATGAAAGAGATTAATGATTGAGATTAACTCGAAACAGCACTTTAAAAAAATGTTGATCTGTTTCAACCCATGGGAGGGTCAAACATGGAAAACCCAAATGTTGTCTTAAAAAAGTTGAGGAGAAGTTACAAAATATGAAATATCTGTTATGAAAGCTGCTCAATCTCAGTAGATTTTGTCTTTAGATCCTCCTTAATTCACAATCCAGCTAGTGTTGAGTCTAGTTGGCAGTTTTTTTTTAAAGGGTCTTTTCAGTTCCTGACATCAGCAACATCAGTTAAAATATTCACAGTTGCTGCGTCCGAAACCGCCTACTACATACTATATAGTACGCGAAAAGCAGTAGGCGAGGCGAGTAGTATGTCTGAATACATAGTATTCGAAAAACAGTATGCGAAAAGTACCCGGATGACCTACTACTTCCGGTTAGATTTTGCAGTGTGCATAAGAGGGACGCTTCACTATCCCATGATGCCCCGGACGAGGAGTAATCCAACGAAGAAGAAGAGGCACGCGGCTGTTTTCGCGCTAAAATGACACGACGTGATGACGACGTATGTCACGTGATGTAACAACATGGCGGATGTAGTACGTCCGAATCTCATTCATACTACCAGGATTCATACTATACAGTACCTACTGTTTTAACGCCAAGTAAGTAGGTACTTCATCTAATTCAGTACCTACTATACAGTATGCGGTTTCGGACGCAGCCAAAGTCATTTTTATCAGAACAAAAGCATCACCAGCAGCTTTGTTGCTTTAGCAAAGTTTAAATGTCCATCCATATTTATATTTCACTCTTTTTATTAAGGTACAAACAAAAATACAGGAAATATGTACACACAAAAGTAAAAATAAAACAATTTCACATCTAAATGTCTTTTTCAGGCATCAGTCAGTATTTAGTGTGACCTCTCTTGGCACTGAGTGAATGTTTCTTGGCCACAGATTGGGATGTCTTTTATTGTGACAACAATATTGACAATATTGCGAAAGTAATAACTGAGTATATTCATTTTTGTGTCGACACTGTTGTGCCAAAAAAAAAGGATCACTATATTTGTAAACAACAAAGACTACATAACATCTAAAATAAAACATCCGATCAAGGGAAAAAAGCAAGCTTTCCGGAACGATTTAATGGAATTGAGAACAATTCAAAAAGATCTTAGGGGAAAACTGAGGAAGGCTCGAGAGGAACACAGTGCACGAGTTAGGGATGCCTTTTCAACGAATAATTCGAGGAAACTGTGGGACTTGGTGAAAGGAATGACTAACATGAACTCTGGTCAGAAGGGCGAAAATCTGTGGAATGAGTTGGACAAGGCTAAAGATATAAGTATTTTATATAAACCTTTTGATTTGAATTCTGAAACAAATGTGACCTGCTGCAAAGAACTGTCCAGGTCAATACCATGTGACCTGATACAGGACAGAATAACAATTAACACTAATGCTGTCACTACAGTTTATAAAAAGCTGAAGAGGAATAAGGCCATAAGGACCTGATGGTATTTCATCTTTCATTTTGAAAACATTCTCGGATGAGTTAACTCCTGCTTGGAGCCGGTCAGAGGTGGTAGTGAAGTGGTGCAACAGGCATAACTTGCTCCTTAATGTAAATAAAACGAAGGAAATTATTTTTGACCCCAGGTCGATAGGTGATCACAGCACATTTCTAATTGAAGGTGTACTTGTTGAGCAGGTAACAACATATACGTATTTATGTATACAATTGGATAATCAGTTGCAGTGGTCACATCAAGTGGAGTATGTCTGCTCAAAGATAATGTCAACATTTTTTAAGACAACTCAGAGTTCATGGAGTGGACAAGGATATTATGTTAGTGTTTTACAAGGCAGCAATTGAGTCTATTGTCAGGTATGGTATTGTGGCTTAGTTTGGTAACCTGTCCGTTAAATTAAAATCACAGCTATAAACATTGATAAAAAGGGCAGGGAAAATAATTGGGCAAATGCCACCTATTACTCTTAAGGAGCTCTTTGAAGAGGCGGTGAAGAAACAAGGTTTTAAAATCATCAACGATCCCAATCACGTCCTGTTTAATGAGTATGAGCTGATGCCTTTGGCGGAAGGTACAGGTTACCAAACTGTAAGCTTAATCGGTATAAATTTTCATTTGTGCCATTTTCAATCAAATTTATGAATAACAACAGATAGGGGTGTGTGCGTGCGTGTGTGTGTGTGTATTAGCTGCAGTGATGTATGTGTGATAAATATTAGTAAATGAGACTTTGGTATAATAGTAGAATAGGTTGTGGTCTTTGTAATTATAGGGCACTGGTTCAATATATTGTAATGTATGTGTATATGTGTGTATATGTTGTGTTATAGCTGATATGGTATTGTGCAATGGGGTACTGTGCAATACAGATGCTATTGGTTATAGCAGGGTTAACGGGAAATGTGGAATTGGCAGGATGGGGTGGGATGGTGGGTGTGTTTTTGTGTACTGTCACCAAAATTTGAGAGTGTGCCACTGAATTTTACATCCAGTTGCACATGTGCGACCACTGAATTTGAAACAACACATTGTACTTTCTGCATCTATCAAAGTATTAATTAGTAATACAGTGGAAATTAGTAGAAATGTGAATATTTAGTTAACATGTGGATTTAAGATGTGTGCCCCTACATTTTCTGGTTGCGCCCCTAAAATTTTCATTTTTGGGGCCACTGTGCTCCTAGTGACAAGTGTAAGTTAATTTTGTTGTTGTGTTATGTATCAATGTATCGCTATTGTTCTCTTGATTGCCAAAGACAAATTTCTCCAATAGGAGACAATAAAGGCTTATCTTATCTTACTAAACACATCTTGAGCTTTTTTGATGTACAGAGCTGGTATTCTTACAATAATAAGATCATTTGAGGGGGTAGGAAAATCACAAACAAGGTCAACTTGCTTCAGGAGAAATATCCAGGCGAGAGGTTTTGTCCAACATTTTTGGGTCACACAGCAGACCTTTAGCATCTTCCCAATGACATCCACATAGAAAGCTCTCACCGTCCTAAGACTTATGACATAAGCCTCTTTCACACAGTAATTCTGGTAAATTACCATGAATTTACCAGAATGAATTTACCAGTAAATACAAAAATGTGCTGTTCACACACGCAGTGGCGTTCCGTTATTTTACCAGTAAGACATCATTCACACATCAGTATCAAAATACCGGTAAATTCGTTGAGAAAGCGGAAGTACTTGTAGCATGCGGCGAGCTCAGTGTCGTTCATATCCACGGTCCGTATTTTGCTGTTTTCAAGTCTGTGGTAAACAGTCGCGAAGTTGCTCATGACGAAACAACATTGAATGAGACGACGTCAAACCGAAAATGCGTTTTTAACAACACTACTGTTTGCACGTTAGGGCGTGCTAAGGACGTCGGCAATTCGGTGGTAAGCTGTTTTAAACAACTTTTGTGAAGAAATGTGGACGTAAACTTCAGGTGTGCTCAAATTTCAAGCAGCATGTGTGTGGAAAACGTCCGTAAACAGTGCGGGGGTAAACGCGTCATCTGTATTAAAGCGCTATGATTGGCCCAAAGCTGTCAACACGGTCTGACGTCGTCCGTTCTAAATGCCGGTAATCCTATAATTTTCGTTCACACATAGCGCTTACCGGTTAATTACTGGTAATCTTACAACCTGTCTTACTGGTAAATTGGGAGCACTGATTTACCGGAAAGGTTCTGTTCACACATGATCTGTTAACTGCAATTTACCAGTAAATTACCAGTAAAGACTGTATGTGTGAAAGGGACTATAATCACATATTAACAAAGAAATGCAAATGAAGCATCCAGGTATCATTATTACTGAAGTTATAACTTACTGATATATTTTGGTCATTAACATGGAGGACAGTTCTTCATTTTCAAGTAGGGCTGTAACGATACATCGCGTTCCCCATTAAAAAGACCTGCCTGAAATCGATTCTGAATCTCAAGGCTCCGATTTTGTGTGTCATGCACAGCTTGTGCGTGTGCTACGGCTCTGTGATCATTAGGTAGTCCTTATCAATCTAAAATCACTATGGGTTTGAGTCGTTTATAATGTGAATTTAAGAAAGCAACACTCGTCAAACGCAATCATACAAAATATTTTTATTATCATGAAAATATCTGAAGAAGAGCGATATAAATATCCCTTTAGACATTTCCTTGAATAGCATTTGTAATGCTACTTCTTCTGTGGCACAAATGGCGTTTCTACACGAGAGCGCCCTCTGGCTTTTTGGATGTGGCGGCATTTCACCATAATTCATTCAAATTCATTCATTGATAAAACGCGCGTTTGCACGATTAATCATCACGACCCTATTTTCAAGGAATGCTCTGGCCTCAGCCCCAATAATGAGATCCTCATTCGCCAGTTGGTGTTCATGTCCATATGATACTTCACTGATTGGAATATCCACAATTAATCTAGCTAATACAATGTAGACCAAGTGTCTCTTGGCCAGTCTTGTCATCTCACTGTGTAGCTTATGGATCATCATTCCCTCTGCCTACTAAGAAAACATGGGTAAACTTAAATAAAACAAACATTTATTTTGTTTTTATAATCCTAGGTCTCCACCATTCATTCTACCTACCTGGAAGGCAGTGTTGAATGCAACCAATGGCTTAACACCGGCACTCAAAAACCTACCCTATCTCACGGTAAGTCATGTTATAATCACAAAATATTTGATTGATTTACTTGTGTTATTGACACTAGAACTGTTTGAGTCGTGACTCACTCTGATCTTTCACCCGGATCTTTAAATTAACTCATGAGTCGCGAGTCTCTAGTATCATTAACCCGGATCAGTTGAGTCCTACTACAATTCAATGTAAAACCATAAACAGCGCCACCACACACACACAAACCTCTTTCAACATTTTTAATGAGACTTCGCTCGCTCTACAGATCCACTCGTAACCGTCTGATCTGCGCGAGAACTGACCTGGGATTCTCACTCAGAGCTGGAATCATTGCAAACCCGAGAGACCTGCTGATCCGCGCGACCCGCGAATTGACCCGAGATTCTCACTCAGAGCCGGAAACATTGTGGACTCGAGAGACATGCGAATCGGCAATGTTTCCGGCTCTGACTCGAGAATCTCTCAACTCGTAACCGGCTGATCCGCAACCGGCTGATCTGCGCTAACTGTCTCTCGAGTCAGAACCGGAAACACTGCAGATTCGCAGATCTGCCGGAAACATTGCAGACTCGAGACTCTCCGGCTCTGACCCATAACGTAGTAGGAAGACTCACTATTTCATATGTGGTATTGAAGTTTATGAAAAATAAACCCCTTTTCAATGTTTTTAAACTTGACTTAAAAAATTCTATAGATTGTATTTCTGGATTAAAGGGTAATCAGAATCAAAATGTATGCAATACATAACTGATTTAACTGATAAATAAAAATAAGAAATATATATATTTCAGATGTGGTATTTTTTAGTCTGCCATGTTGCCAGCTTTACTATGACAGCAGTTTTCTGCAGTGTTTCATGAGTCCCATGGTCTGCAATGGTTACAAGTGGGTCGTACTGAGTTTTCTTGGCGATTTAGCAATACTGACTTGAGTGACTCAAGTGACTCACACAACCCGGATCACTTTAGTGAATGACTCACAATAACCCGGATCCTTAAAAGGAATCGAGTTTGCCAGGCCTAATTGACACGATTTTCTCTTTTTTGTGCCATGAGCACGAATGCCTTTTTTATGCCACACAGCACGAATTTCTATAAAAAGTTTTTTGTGTCCGCCTTCTTTATGCTGTCTTTTATATATTTTTTTTCTCATGGTTTTTTCCTATTTTTAAATCATTGTGCTTAGGATGTCTAAACTGTAACAGAAAGTCATTCTGACCACAACTCTAAGCGGCAATAGTAAAAAATAGGAAAAAACAATGAGAAACAAAATATAAAATGACACCATTGCTCATGGCAAGAAAAAAGCGGAAAATTGTGTCTGACCATTTTAAAACACTGGCAGAGGTTTTGACATTTGGCTCTTACATTTTGCCTTTTTTCAGTTTCTTTAAACATACAGTGCCTTGCAAAAGTACTCATACCCACTGAACTCTTTCCATATCCAGATGATGGATTGTACAGTGCCCTGTGACATGTTCAAGGCTTGGGATATTAATTTCTAACCTAACCCTGCTTTAAACTTCTCCACAACTTTATCTTTGAACTGTCTGGTGTGTTCTTTGGTCTTCATGATGCTGTTTGTTCATTAATGTTCACTAACACACTTCTGAGGGCTTCACAGAACAGCTGTGTTTATCCTGAGATTAAATGACACACAGGTGCACTTAATTTACTAATTATGTGACTTCTGAATGCAGTTGGTTTTAATGGATTCTAGTTAGGGGAATCAGAGTAATTCAAAGTAAAATCAGATGTTTATTTGAAAAAAAATTGGACACTATTTAGCATTTTCATTCCACTTCATATTTATGTGCTACTTTCAAGGTTCAAGGAATCTTTATTATCCCTGAGGGGCAATTTTTTGTGCAGCAGCATGCAACACAAATTACACAAAACAACAACCATACAATCAACAAAAATAAATTAAATAGATACAACACAGATGTCTGCAACTCACATTAACTTGTTAAGACCACCTATAGCAGCGGGGACAAAAGAGTTTTTGTGTATGTTGGTCCTGCATTTAGGCAGATTGAATCTACGATCCGACGGCAACAAAATGAAACAGCTGTATAGGGGGTGGCATGGATCAGATAAGATTGAATGCGCCTTCTTGACAGTCCTAGTCTCGTATACAATGTTTAAATCAGGCAAAGGGTTGTGGGAAATTTTGCCACACACATTAACTTTATATTGCAGCCTTTTCTTGTTTTTAAGTGAAAGGGACCCGAACCAACCCACAAGAGCAAATGAAATAATGGATTCAATAAAACAACAAAACATCCTCATAAAAGTATTCTCAACATTAAAATTCCGAAGTTTACAGTAAAAAACATACGTTGATGTGATTTCTTACAGACAGCGTCTACTTGTGGCTCAAAGGTGAGTTTGTCATCGATAATAATTCATAGGTATTTGTATTGCTTCACCACTTCTATATCCTGATAATTTATAGAAGAGTGGATGGGGATGGTTCTTCCTAAAATCAATCAACATTTCTTTTGTTTTTTTCTGTGTTGATGTTGATAAAAGACGACTTACAGTACATCACTCTGTAAAATCATTTAAAATAGCATCATGCTCTGGTCAATGGCCCTCATTTATCATTCTTGCGTAGAAACGGACGTATATGTTGGCGTAAGATTATGCTTACACTCCTATCACCGCCTGATTTATGAAACTGTGCGTACCGTTGATATTTAGGTGTACGCAATATCTGCCCTTCATAAATGCCGCGGCTGAAAACGATCGTCATTAGAATAACACGCCCATATAAATTCAAGTCTCCACCTCCCCCGCGCCCTCATTTTACGACATTGACACATGGAAGACGGCAAAGAAGACAAACCGGGGAAGTGGAAAGAAACAAAATTGTTTTATTTGGGAGTTTAAAGAGCGGGAGTAAAGACACATTAATAATTGCATGACATTTTGTAATATTTGTATTATTATTTTTATTATTAATGACGCTTAATTGATATTTAGAATAATAATTATTTATTATTATTATTATTATTTACTGTTGCCTACATCTAAATTATATGTCTGCTTAATGGTTCGGTTAAGTTTTTTTAAAATAATATTTTAAAATGATGTAGTAACTTTTATAGTGTGTTTTTCTGTATTTACATACAGTTGTTTGTTAGCTAAGATCCAGTTTGATACGGAGCTCCGGATATAATTCAAATTAACAATTTGTTTCCACGACATCTACATGTTTTACTAAGCTAATTCATTATTTGAAGTAATAATAATTGACATAGTAATTACAAAATATTATAATAATTAATTCCAAGGAACAAACTGTTGAATATTGGGAACGGATTTTATATTTATGGCCATACTTTAGACTAAATAAGAAAAAGAAGTGTCCATAACGTAGCATAAAAGATAATTCGTGGCCATGATTTTGTCCGCATGTCATCATGATCGGATTTATGGCTCCATTAAACACAAACATTTTACTTTACCTATTCATTTATTTATCATCGAATAACTAGCTTACCTTTTGATGCATTATTACCATGTTTTCGTAGCACATCCTTGTGCTTTCTTGCAATGTGCCGCTTCAGATTCCAGGATGAACATTTGCTAACTTTTACAGTCTCTCCGCACTTCCTTTTAATGTTTTCTTCCTGTCCAATTTTAACTTTGATTTTTACTTTACATTTATGATAAGGCTTGAATTCCACAACTTATTGCTAGACGTTTTTACAGATTCTCGAACTAGCAAATTATCAAAGGGCGTTCTGGGTTCAACGAGCGGTGCTGAGCGAGCGGACTTTTTAGAAAGGCGCTTTGATGGTAATATTACCGCACCGCTCAGGGCTCCGCTCCGCTCACATGCTTTGCCCTGAAACGTCAGGTAAAGCGCCCAGGCTCTCAACTGAAGGAATACATATGCATACAAATTAAATGCTTTGGTAAAGTCTCTCAAATTAAACATTAAAGTCCATGTTGCATAAAAATAAACACTGAAGTTTGTAATTATTATGTTTTTTTTTACAGTGGGTCATAATATATAATATATTTTAGTTGTCAGTGCGTTTTGTTGTGTTAGGAAGTGTTTGCGCATTTCTGCACTAACTCAAAATGTGCGTACACCACCTCCTGAGCAGGCGTAGGATTTGAGCGTACCGTACGCCAACGTCCATATTGATAAATCTCAAAGTCACCGTGGTTTTGGGTGTACGCCAGGTGTACGCTGGAATTTTGGTGTACGCACTTTTGATAAATGAGGGCCATTGTGTGTCAGCATAAGTGCCACAGGTCTAAAATCATCAAGAGTCTTTGGAGCTTTATTTTTCGGGCACGGGAACAATAATTGAGTCTTTCCAAATGTGAGGGACGGTGTGCAGATGTAAGGACATTTTGAAAATCAAACAAAATATGTCTGCCAGCTGTTCAGCTCAGTTCTTTAGTATACGGCCTCCAATGCCATCTGGGCCAGGACTTTTCCTTTTTTTTATACCTCTTGTCACAACCTTGTTCCTGTCAACCTGTACTTTGCCATGCCCAGGGGCAACGTTATTAAAAACTGACAGCTCCTCACTAAAATCATAAATGCGTAACCGATTATAAAAATTATTTAAGTAATTTAAGAGAGCAAGGTCTGACATGCCATTTAGGGAATCGGACACTTAAGGGGCCAGTCACACCAAAAGTGCATTAAACGCTTGCAAATGCAAACGTTTTTTTTTTTTTTTAAAAAAGAGCAGTGCGACGTGGCTTTTCATATTGCTAAGCAAACACAGAGTCAGCTGTCTTGTCAATCAAATATTGAAGCGTGAACGCTCTTTTGCTGTTAACTGTCATATTAGCAGAAACTTTAATAAGAGGGTGCTTGCTTTGACCTTGTTTGAAGATGAGAGGTGCACAAACACGCAGGAGAGAGTGAGCGAGTGGAGTCCGGTTCTTCAAAGCAACTGTAAACTTCCCTCACCACAACGTAAGGCCCACCTCTCCCCTCATTCAATTGGACAATGGAAAGACGCGAATGACGTCGGACGCTTCTCCGCTGTCAGCGTTCCTTCAAAAACGCGTGTGCGGCAGGCGGCAAAAAAACGCAAGGCGCTCGGCGCGCATAAACAGCGCGCAAATGCGCCCTGCCCATAGAATATCATTCAAAAAAGGTGCCTGCAACTGCCATAAACGCTTTTGGTGTGACTGGCCCCTAGGCTGCATCCCCATCATGGCTTTCACCCCCCCCCCATGCAGGCCGTGAATTGCCTGTGCTCAGCATGTTTTCAACTTTATCTTTATAAATCAAGTTTGGCAAGCTTGACATCCTTTTTAACTTGTTTTTTAAGTATCCTGTATTGATTTATATTACCTTGATTAAAACTAATATTTTGTTGATTAATTACGTTTTTGACTGATTTAGAAACCCAAGGTCTATTGTTTGAAAATATGGAAATGGATTTACGAGGAATAACTAAGTCCGCACAGAAGGTAATGTACGCAGAAGCGATCTCTGTGAGATCATCAATGTCTGTACATTTGTTTTTAAATAAATACTAGTCCGTGCAGTCATAACATTTCTTGTAGACATTGGATTGAGTCCTCTGACCAGTACCAGTTTGTAAGACGGAACTAAATAAACAGAGTTGTGGCCAGACATGCTGAGTGGAGCCCTGCTGTATGATTTATAAGCACCTTTGACAGATCCATAACAGAGGTCCAGACTTTTGGTCCGTCGTGTTACGCAGGTGACATATACACAGGGACTTCCCAGGTTTGCAGTTATTAAAATCGCCCCTTGATAAAATTCGGTGCTTCAGGTGAAATCCCCTGAAGCCCCTACACACACTTCACCATAGCTGTGTTGCTAAATCTGCATTAGCCTTCGGGTGAATGTAAACAAGTGTCACAAATATCTGTGGGAATTCCCTGGGCAGATCAAATGGGCGTAAAGACACAGACAAGAGTTCGTAGACGGTTTCAGCAGTAACAATATAAACAAGCGGCTGTCGCGGTCCGCAAGTAACTTCCGGTAAACTCTGGTAAAAGAATAAATAACAACAAAGTTCTTTAAATGTAGTTTATTTATATAACAAGCAAAAAACAACAACACATAGATTACCTAGGAAAACAAAACGTGTTATTTTCGCCGAGGCATTTGTTCAAGAGATCAGTTTAGCAACTAGCCAGACCATTAAAAAAATGAAACCGGAAGTAAGGTTCGGATCCAGACGCGTATCACGTGCGTCCGATGAAACCGTCTATATACAATGCTTCTCTGTTGATCACCGTATTGCACCATTTCTTATTTATATAAAGACATAAACCTCCATCAAGTGATTTTCCCGTCACTGTGAAGTCTCTGTCAAGGCGGACAAGATCGGAGAGTGGATCCTGCTTTTTAACTCTTTCCCCGCCAGCATTTTTTATGATTTTCACAAAATGTTAATGCCTTTCAGAAAATGCTCCTTTTTAAATATATAAACATACAATATAAGAAATAAAAGAACAGACCCTCTGCTTTCAAACTAAAAAATCTGTTTCTTCCTACCTTTATGTGTTCTGTTTTTATCATCTCTCAAATATGTGTAGGTTTCATCAAAAACACAAAATTTTGAGCAAAAAGCTGAGATAATTCAATTTTTGTGAAGGACTTTTGATAGAGATCAGATGCAGAGCGATCTTTAAAACATACACGGATATACAGCTGTCTGCCCTAAGGCAATACTTCCGGGTTTTATAAGTTGCGGAATAGCCACCTGGTGGATAATAGCGGTATTGAGAATTGACGAGATAGATCGTCAATGGCGATGAAAGAGTTAAGCCACGTCTCTGTCAAAGCAAGTAAACAGGAATTTCTATATTCCGAGGGGAACTTCACTTATGCCTGGAGCTCGTCCACTTTATTACGAAGGGACTGGATGTTAGCGAGGATAATTAAAGGAAGAGGTATCCGACGATGGCCTTGTCGCTTCAGTCGTTGGCATACACCCCAGCGTCTCCCTCTTTTCCTCACTCCTGTCCTGGGTGCCCAACTCTGGTTCACTGCGGTAGAGTGGCTGCCGACCGGATGATCTTTGTGGAAGAGCCACGCACCAGAGTTACGCAAAACAGGAGAAATTCATGGGAATATTAATGGGACTCCCGATGTTCACAGAGGACGCCCAAAAGTTTGCATAACAGAGTAAAAAAAATTAAACAACCCGTCAAACTAAGAAACAACACTCTCAACTCAGTACTCTGAGTTCTCTACACACACACTGCTACCTGTCGCCATTACAGTGCCATTACTGCCACAGCGCCATTAATAGCCCACAATTTTCTGCTTTTTTCGTGCCATGAGCACAAGCGTCTTTTTCGTTTCAATTAGCACTACTTACTATAAATGTTTTTTTTTTTTGTGTCCATGGCACGACTTTCTTTATCGTGTTATTTTATCTTTTGTTTCTCATTGTTTTTTCCTATTTTTTTTACCATTGCTGCTTGGGGACAATGGTAATGACATCCTAACCCAAACCCCAAGCGCAATGATTTAAAAATAAGAAAAAACAATGACAAAACAAAATATAAAATGACACGATGAAGAAAGTTGGACAAAAAAGGATATTTATAGAGATTTGTGCTGAGTGGCATGGAAGGGATATTTGTGCTCATGGCAAGAAAAAAGCGGAAAATCGTGTGAATAACACAAATAAATTAATCAAATATTTTGTGACAATAACACAACTAACCGTGAGATAGAATAGTTTTTTGTAGTTTTAAGTAAATTATGTTTATGCGTAATAATGAGAAATAAAATACTTAACATTTGTTCACAATAAAAAAAAAATCAGTCTTGTAGAGTTGGGAATTTGCAACAAAAATATGTAAAAACCATTTTACCCACTCATTCACATGAAACAATATATTGATTTAACTTTTGTAAGACTCTATGCATACAGTATACACTTTTGTTTGGCGATTTGCAAGGGAGGGTCAATGGTCATGAATATTAATGTGATTCACAGCTGAGGAGATAAAGACCCAAAACCCTAATGCCTCAATGAGGAATGCTGTGCTAGAATGATTTTGAGAAGACTTAAAGAGAAAATGTTTTGCTTGTAGTTTAACAACAAAATAATGTACAATAAAATCTAAATCTAAATAATCATCAAATGACTGGCATTTCCAAAGTCGCAATGCTAAGAAACTGATACCCAGCAGAGCTCTGCTATGAGGTGTTACATAAACTTCATGTGGTTCACGTTACCATATAACTTTAATGTCCAAAATTGCCTTTTAACTTCATGCTTTTGTGCAATGTAGTATTGTATTAGCTGAGAGGGATGCAGACCTGGAAAAAAGTTATAATCTGCTGTTACCATATTTTGTCCACAGTAGTGCCACATAAGCTAACAAACATAACTTATGGGTAAATATCACTGATAACACTCAATTCAGATAAACTATCATGTACATAAACTAAATTCAGAACATCTCAGACGAACATCTGCAGTGCTTAGTTATACCCTTACAAAAATTAACCATGGTTTTATTGTGGTAAAAGTGTGGTAACCATGTTTTTTATGTGTATTGATTACTATCAGCAAAACCATTGTTTTACCACTAATTATAGTTTATCTATGGTTTTTGAAAATGTGGTTGTCAAAACCATGGTTATTTTGTGGATACCATGGTTTTACTACAGTATCAATGGTTGAAAGTTGTTTAAAACAGCTTACCACCTATTTGCCCAATTGCCAACGTCCTTAGCACACCCTCTGTGCAAACAGTACTGTTGCTTAGACGCAGTTTCCGTCTGACGTCGCCTAATGCTATGTTGTTTGGTTGCCACAGATGTGAAAACCGCAAAATACGGAACATGGATATGAAGGACATGGATTGTTTGCATATACAAAACTGAGCTCGAGGTTGAGGTTGGTTGTTCGACCGTGGAACATTTGCCTCACTAAAATAGGTCTCCACTTGAATTTCTGCACTTGTGGTTATCTTAGAAACAGGTAATACTTGGCTTTCCTCCAGGATTTCATTAAAGATGCTGCCAAGGCTGCTGGTACTTGTGCCTAATGCCTAACACCTCCATCCATGGAGTTTTGTTTGCTTACTCAGAGGCTTTGTCACCAACCTTGTTATCTCCTCAAAAGGGGCCAGAACAATGGGGGCTGTTGGAGAAGGCTCCCACTGTTCTGGCCCCTTTTGAGGAGATAACAAGGTTGGTTTGCTGTCAGTGTGGCTGGCAGGTCGAATTCAGCTGTATATGCAGATAGTGGCCATTTTTGCGCAATGAGACAATAATGTTGATCTATCTAGTTCGGACGTCCTGCTGCAGACGCTTAGGCAGCATATTTAGCTCTACTTGGATGTCTTCTAACCGTGAATAGGCAAGCGGTGAGTGCATAAAGTGGCCTACAATTTTTCTAACATTCACGCAAACTAAAATCAGAGTCTATCCATTGCACAGTCAGAATTGACTTAAGGACATTGGACTCACGTCTAAACTCCAGATGAGAGAGACTTATCACACCTATTCACCAAGCGTTTGGAGAGGAAATTGCCAACTTTGTTGTACATTTGAGGGATTATCTTTTCCGTTATATGGGTGATTCTTATGAAAACTTGGTTTTAAAAATGTCAAGCATGAAAATGTAAAAATTGCTTAAATTTACTTTTTTTCCCACCAGACATTGAAAAACAAAGTCTGGAGTAAATGGGAACATTTATTTAAAAACGTTTACTTATCATTTTAAAACTTTTTGTAACATAATTTTAAAAATTAGTCCTAAAAAATTACTGCAACAGTCAGAAAACATCAACACTGACATATTTTCAAAATGACATGACAAACCTGAAAGAACATAATTTGGAGATTCTGCACATGCATTTAAAATCAAAGTATTATGCTTCTATTAATTAAATTAACATTTAATAAGCATCTGTTGCGGTAATGATAATCAAAATGTTGTGTAAGCATTCTGACAAGACAATATTTCAAATTAACTGTAAAAAGATGATCTTACCTGGTAGCCATCTTGAAGTAACTGGTCCATGTGCTTGGTCACTCAAAATCAAACTGTATTAAAATTCTGAAAAGTCAGCTCCCTTTCTCCCTCTCATAATGGGAGAGGGAGGGTGTTACTGCGCCGAGTTGAAGTACTCCCAAAAGTGCTATTACGCCATAAAATGTAGCTCCTCTTTTAAATCCGCTTAGAAAAGCGCTACATTTTATTTTGTACCACCAAACTTGCTCGTATAACTACTCGTATTAAATAGGAAAAACGTTGATGTGTTTGGTCACTTCTAACTTTATCTCTAAATGGTACCATTGAATGAATGGGGCTAAGCTAAATGCTATCGAAGCGTCGCAGCGCACTCCAGCGCTTATGTGCACACACACAGATGATAGAGCAGGGATGTATCAACAATTCTTAGTTAAGGTAATAACATATTTTAATATTGAAAATGAGTAGACTATTCCTTTAAGTTATGTAAAAGTAGATATGAGTAAAGCTGCTATTTCTACATTGTAAAGGCCTTAAAAACATTATTATAGAAAGATCAATGCCATTCATCTATACTTTGACTTTGCATCTACAAGCTTAGCTAACATGTAATGATTATGGTGTAACACTAAAATTAGCATAATAATGTTCTTCAGTATTTGTGTGTGAGACACACACCGCTTTATGCTTAAACAAGTGTTAACTTACAATAAATCTAAGTATTTTCTTTCTAAAACAAAGTCAGGAAGTCGTTGTCAAAAGTAATAAAAGTGAATGTTCACTGAGAAGTGAAAGCAAAACCGATAACAATTAGCAGATAAGATGTCATATTTTTTTTGGCTTAGTAAATAAAAATAACTAAGTATCAAATGAATAATAGTGATAGTGAATGAAATGCCACATTTTAACAGACTGCACATTGCTGACAGCTTTTGAGCATGGTTAATTTGTGCAGACATTCTTAGTGCACTTAGTGACGTATTCTTGTGGGCGGAGTTTAGTCAAAAACTGTTTTATGGACGTCATTCAAATAAAGGGCTGTATTCCAAACCCTCCATTCGCTGTAGGCTTTGAAAGGGAAATTCTGTTAAAAAATATATCACCTGGCAGTGAACTTTGAGCTTTATCATTTTCCAGGTATTATTTATGCTCTAATAGCAACATTACACACTAACTAAAGTTTGAAAAATGGGATCAGGAAGAATGTGACCTTTAATGCTACCAACAGGTTTAAAGTTAAAACAATCAGCATTCAGTATTCTAAACAAATAAATAACAAAACTATCCCTCACAGTGCAGCTATGTGCAATTAAAAAGGCACTGAAAAACATGCATAACATTCCAAAAAATAACATAACATTGACAAACGGTTTAAACATTACCTTGAACTTAAACTGTTTTAACCTTGACCTCACTGATCTAGGTGCTTTATTTTTAACAATTATAAAATTAAAAAATCAGTTTTACAGGTTCCGTTTCTCTGTAACAAAGCTCTTGAACATGTTTTACGTATTTACGCTCACATAACCATGGAGTTTTGTCTGCTGACTCAGAGGCTTTTTTACTCTCTCACTCTCTCGTTTTCCCGACTGAGAACACGTTTTATGGCACACACAATGGGGATGACATCAGCTACAGATGTGGGGAAGGCACTCACCAACCTTGTCATCACCTCAAAGGGGCCAGAACCGTGGGAGCATTTTCCAACAGCCCCCACTGGTTTGCTGTCAGTGTGGCTGGCAGGTTGTATTCAGCTGTATATGCAGACAGCGGCAGTTTTTGCGCAATGAGCCTTTCAATCATGTACTGGGTGCTGTTCCATCTTGTTCGGACATCCTGCAGCAGACGCTTAGGTGGCATACCCTGTATTTAGCTCTACTTGGATGTCTTCTTACCGTGAATAGGCAAGTGGTGAGTGCTTAAAGTGGCCTACAATTTTTTTTCCGCATTGGCCAATGCGTCACTTACACTGCGTTGCGACAACAGTCCCTCATGTGCAATTGGCAGTTGTGTGTGCGTGAAGCATCCTAAACTTCCCACGCTAAGTTGATTCATGGCTTTCTTCAATGCATTGTCCCTTAAAACTACACTACATGGATTTTATTAATCTTCCATTCACGCAACATCTGCCAACATCAGGCTGCCTTAATAGAATTCCCTGTGTGTGAGTCACGTAACTCTCAGGTATGCAACACAGCTTTTTTAAAACTAAAATCAGAGTCTTTCCATTGCACAGTCAGAGTTAACAAGGACATTGACTCCAGATGAGTGAGACTAATCCCACCTAAATTCACCAAGAGTTTGGAGAGGAAATCAAGAACTTCGTTGTACATTTAAGGAATTTTCCGTTATATAATGGCGACTTGGCAAAGTATAGCGAGGCTCGAGATGCTCAATTAAGCATTGAAACCCCACATTTGCTACCGCCGAAAGAGGTTGGTCGTCCACCTTTTTAACTTTTAACAATTTTAGGCGCATTCTTTAATGAATGCCATTGAACAGTTACTCATTTGATTAAATCAAAATTTCATTAAATAGTAACTGTTTATTTAGAGAAGACTTTTTATAGTTGCTGGGCAGTCAGTTTTTTTATTTCTTTCATTTATTTAGCTTTTCATTTGTTTATTGAAAGAGGTCTGTGTGGAGGTGGAGACGAAGCCAGGAGTGGTGGGAATGTCATGGTAGATTTACATAAAAGTCACATCAAATCCGTCTTGGTTGTTCACACTGCGGCCACATTTGAAAAAATCTGATTTGGATCTGATTCAGGACCACATATGGAAGTGGTCTAAATCTGATTTGAAAAAATCAGATCTGAGCAAGATTTGAGTGTTCACACTACTCCTGAAGAAGTCTGACCTGGTCAACTGACCCCCATAAAAATCAGATTTGGTCTAAATATGATTTGGATTAAGTAAGTAATAGTTTCAACTTAATATACTGATATAACATAAACACAATGAACATAATCCATGATAAGATTAGAAATATTTGATTAGGACATTTCCATGCATGACTAAATAGAAAGATTTTCTGTCTGTCACAAAAGCTCCCACAATCTTTTCTGGTCGTAAAACTCAACACAAGAGACCACCTTGAAATTGTCCCAAGAGAGCTAAAACACTCTTACATGCTGCAAAGACAACCACAGGAAGAGACAACCACATGCTTAACCGACTTTCGCAATGAACCTGAGATGGAGGACATCAGCTTTAAGAGCCGTTTCCCCAGAAATCTGCACCCTTTTGTGAGACATCATTAAGGTATCATGTCCCCCCCCCCCACACTATGACTATTTGTCAGCTGCATGACCTTCAACAAGTACCTCAAGAGAGCTCCTTACCAGTGTTGGGACTGATACTTTAAAAATGTCATTAGTAATAGTTACTCACCAATAGTAACTGAGTTAGTAACTGCGTTACATCATTATAAAATTATCTAATTACCAGGAAAACAATTATTGTGTTACTTAAAAAAATCTAATATTTCATATAACTTGGATGCCCCGAATATTAAATATGTTAAATGACTTAAATGGGTACTAAAGCCACCAATTTTATGGCAGCTTGTGACGATGTGAGCTGCTTTATTCGATCAGAATTACTTGCCACAGTCTTGGAGAGACTTTTTCTTCCTTGGCATAAGTTGCACATTACACAAACATTCTTGCCTTTTGCCTCAACAATGGAAAAGTAGTGTTTATTATACTTCAGGTGTGTGACCGCTACCCTTGAGCTCATTGTATTCATAGATGTGTATAATAAAGGCTAGATGTCTCGCCCAAGCTGCTGGCCAATTGAGTGGAACATCCGCATTTGGTGGCCATCTTACCAACTGGCTTGTTATCCTCTAGACAGTGAAGCTCCGGACCACGTCTTTCTCATTTCAGCCGCGTGGCGTGCGTGCCCGCTCGCGGTGTAAAGCGTGTCTGCGGTATTCTCCAAAATGCACTTGACGGCCTTTTGTGCAGCAAATGTTTTTTTGATGACCTAGTTAAGGCGGTAGGGTTTCCCTGCTTAGGCGGGCTGCCATACTGCAAAGTGCTGCGGGAAACCCTGAGCAGTTATTCCCATCACTGCTCCTTACACAGGTCTAAACCAGCATCTGACACGGTCTTAACACCTGTTGTACAAGCACGCTGATTCAATCTACTGGCATTGTGTGCTGGACGCATGTCTGATCTTCATGCATGTTTTCCTGCACTCGTGTTGTCTACAGGTCAGACAACAACGTGCGAACACGGGGGTTTTACGACCAGAAAGGATGTGTATGCGTATGCGTATGTTTATTTAAATGTTTAGTATTACTTAATCCAAATCATATTTAGACCATGTTTGATATCTATGTGTTGCATTTTTTTATTTCTTGAATGATAATATGCATTATGTTTTGGAAACTCTTCTTCATATTAATGTTATGAAACTCTTTAACATTTCCACCTCAACATCCAATTGAATTCCATATGCAAAACCGCATGTTAGAAGACAAAGACAGTTAACTATCCCTCCGAAAGTATGACCTCTGATTGAGTCAGAAATCTCTTAAGGGTATTACTGTACATCTCCAAAGTTTAAAGACCCCTGACTAACAACACAGCCTGAGTCTGAGTTCTTATCTGAGTTTTGTGTGTGGAGTGTCGGGTCATCTCTAAGTTCTTCTTTCTGTATACATTTGAGTCCTTTCAGGACTTTCATCAGGGTGAGGATGCGAAACTAGACATTTTCAACATAACTCTAAGTTTGTGCCAGGCCTAGGCCTTGTTTTTTTCATTTACCAAGGATCATTTGCATCAAGCTGGTCTTTTCGCTTATCAGTCCTTTCAGCCAAGATCAACTGAAGCCTTCTCAAACTGCATCAGGACACTTTCTTTTAATGGGTAAGAAATGCAAGTATCATACTTAGTCTTATTCACTGATGCATTACGCATAATTATCCCCTTTTAACTAAGGTGAATTCGAATTAAGTAACGCTATGTGCTGTCGGCCTTTATCATGAGCTTCAAGGTTTTGTTTACGGTTGTTGCTTGTTCCGAAAAGGCTCTCGACTTGCTACGGCAAACTGCAAAACATTGCATTGTTATTTTTTTCATTGTGATTTACCCAAGTAAATGGCTGCTTTCAAAATTTAAAAATAATAACGCTTTGTTTGGCCTCATCATTAGAGAGCGCCAACCTATCTTTAACGTCTCATTGCTCTATCAGCTGACGTGACTTGCAACACACGCAGAAGTGTCCACAACAACCAATAAAGTAGGAGAAACCCCAGGACATCGCTGAAAAGTTAACG
The DNA here is from genome assembly GCF_027580225.2 of Misgurnus anguillicaudatus. Taxonomy (NCBI): domain Eukaryota; kingdom Metazoa; phylum Chordata; class Actinopteri; order Cypriniformes; family Cobitidae; genus Misgurnus; species Misgurnus anguillicaudatus. The sequence goes on from NC_073351.2 coordinate 17,294,278, forward strand.
TACGCAACGCTTAAAATGTGTCTCGATGGTAACTTCGCATTAGAGTACATACAGTCAAAAGGCCACAAGCAGAAAATATATTTACAGGGCTCGAAATTGCGACCATTTTGGTCGCATATGCGACCGAAATGTAATCTGTGCGACCTTAAAATATATTTGGGAGCAGTTGTGCGACTGCCCATTTTGTTGTGACGCGAGTTGATTGTGATCCTGCGTGCTGGCGCTGTCCCAGGTTCAGTGTTCTCTCCAACGATACATAACCAATCAAATTTCACCATTAAGTTCTTGCGTTTAATGAAGACCGCAGATTGGCTAATATGAGCGTCAGTCATTCCTTGTTGCCGTGAAGCGCGGAAATGTGAAAAGACGAACGCGTCGCGAGCATGACGAGAGCGAGACGATTACAGCCAAGGTTATTACTGTATTTTTTGACGACGATCCGGATTCAAATGTAACTAATCCACCACCGGAAAATACGAGTTGACGTTAAACCTTTCAGAGAGAGTGGCTTAAAGATTTCGAGTGTCTCCACTATGAAAATGTAACTTACTGTGTTTACTGTAAATCCTGTAAAACGGCGTTAATGGCGGAATCAAAACATTTTAAGCGCCAGACGTACCTTGCGCGAAAGTGCCAAAAACACAAGACCTGTCATGACAAATGTGTTTATTATTGATGGAGACACCGAGCTGTCTGTCAAAGTGTGTTTGATGGTGTATGTGCGCATGCGGTGGTGAATGGACATTTGACAAACATCCTTGTGGTCCATGTTGCTGTGGAATACGACAATGCTGATGGTATGTTTTTGTTGTATTTTTTAAAAAATTGCCTATTTAGTAGTAAAAGCATCCTGGTAATGCAGTTATCAATACCAATATATATTAGCCTTCTATATTAAGGTCACTTTTGTAATGTCACAATTAATCAATGTTTTACGTGTTTGCTAGATTTTCTATGTAATCTTAATCATGTTACCTGTAATTGTTAAATTATTATTGCTGCAATACTATTTCAACAGCATTTGGGTATTAATTTAGGAATTTATGCAGCAAAAAATAAAATAAAATAAAATAGAAGACCAACTTTTAAATGCTGGCCATAGGACGTGTAAAGCCCGATGGTGGTGTTTTATTTTTAATAAAATAAATCTATTAACATTTACATTGTAGTTGTGGTGCTTTTAAATGTTTTGATGGATGCGCCTAATTTTTTGCTGGTGCTCCTAACTCTTTAAAGTTGGGAGCACCAGTGCTACCAAATAAAAAAGTTAATTTTGAGCCCTGATTTAGGTGGCGAAGCACTAAAATCATGCAAGTGTATACCATTACCGTGAAATAAAATGTCAGACGAGTGTAACAGAGGGAAAAAAAATGTATTAGTGGATTCATTTACGAGTTATTTGTGTAATTTCATAATAAGCGCGAATGAATCCACGGACGGTAGGTCTCTCTCACTTGCTCTGTGCTTGTGCAGCAGCAGTCTCTCGCGTAAGGCCCCTCGAGGTGCGCACTAGCGGCTGCGTCGCCAAATTAAGAAAGCTCTTGTGGCACACAATGCTAATAGTTGTAAAGTTTTCCGAACTTTTAGCAGGCTAAGACAAAACTTGCATTTATATTAGTGATACGTGCACTCCTGTCATTTGTTGCGCCATTTTCTTAAAGTACAAACATCTTTGATCGGAAAGATGAGAAAGAGACGCAACTAATAGAAAGTAAATGGCGTCAAGACCTTAAAACAGACTTCATGGTCATCACATCATAGCACCTGTCATATTTAAAATATCTATATCTAGAGCTCCGTCTCTTATGTATTTATCCTGCTTGTAGATTTGTGCATATATTTATCCCTGTTCAATTTACATATTGCCTATTTTTAATGTACTGTATGCATACAGTAAATACAAAATACAATGAATGCATACTATAGCTTCAATAGTCTAAAAAAATTAATAACGAATTAATTTCTGTCTATCAAGACTTGATCTGTTGTTATCTTCTTGGCATTTTTACTTTAACACTAGCTTTAACTCTCTCATATTTTAAAACTGTGGTGAGCATTAAGTTAAAAGCTATAGTGAGTGGCAAATGTCTGCAAATTATTATATTTCAAATACAATATAAACTGAAAAACATGTTTACCGTGAAATAAAATGACTCATTTTGTTAGATTTTTGGTCATACCACCCACCCCTAGTGACAGTACTGTTTACTGGCATAAGTGTATCTCATTTCCTGGGCAATCGGTCAGTCCTTTATGTTGAGGCCTAAATAAATTTGGTCACAACCGCAACACTGTTCTCATCATATTCATATAATCTTGCCATAATTACTGCTGTAGTTATTTTTCTGTCTCCATGTTTGTCTCATCACAAAGTAATTCAAATGGCTTGGTCTGGCAGTTTTTGAGCTCATCCTCAGGCTCTGGGGCAATGGCACCTAACAAATAAGAAGAAAAAGAAGTGGTCAAAGAAGACAGTGACAATATAGATAAAAAGTATAAGATGATGATTTTGTTTTGTTTTGTTTTTAGTTATGTTTTCTGTCAGAAGGCTATTATATACAGATAGCATTAATTTACAGATCAGCCCGGCCGTCCGAGCACTGATTGGCAGATAAGAGACAGATGACCTAATGAAGTTAATGTATCTCTAGTTGTTTGCAAGTCCATTTGTGCAACAGTCAATCAATAAAAAAATGCATTGTTTTTTAGTTAATATTTACCTCCACAATTTCATTTATTTTATTTGTCTAAAGGCAGATACTGTAGTAAAGTAACTGAATATTCTCTAATAGACAATATATAACAATAAACAGAATTACAGTAAAAATAATTATACACTTTATAATGTTTTACAGACATATCCCAAAGTTGGATTACGCTAGCTTCTATAATATTCATGTATATGGAAAATGACCAATTAATTTACATTTTACCCTATAACATTTAGATAATGTAACAAAAACATTTGCTCACCTGGCTGTTTTAGAGCGTTTGCTATTTCTCTCCACTGTTTCTTTTTCTCAGCGCAGTTCATGCTCCTGCCACAGTTATATTAAATTTCACTCCAATGTAATGCCTGAGTTCAATGTTTTCTTGGTGACATGCTGCTCATCTTTCCGTGTACTCTTCTTCTGTTTCACCCGGTGACCTCAACTACTGGTCGGATTGGCTGTAGCTCATGACATCATAGGAGGTCGAGTCGTGCGACAGCTCCAGATATCTAGCATGCTAGATATTTTTCTGTTGTCGGCACGCATCTGCGAGCGTCTTTGATGCATTGTTGGCTCTTTCATACTAAGAGATTGGCGAGCGCTAATCGCCTGCTAATCCCCTGCGATTTGCACCCGATCACCCGACCTGTTAGCGAGCTCAATGACTTGCAAATCGAGCTTAAATCTGGCTTAAAATCATGTAGTGTGAGCTTAGCATAATGCTTACCTGAGGGAAGCTGAGTTGTTTTAGTCTTTCCAGAGGAGTATGTTCTAGCTAGCACTGAATTTATTGCCAAAGGAAAAAATTTTCTGGTGAAAATAAGAGAAATTATGAGTGCCACTGAATACAACGATTAGTTTTTTCTTTTGCGTACATGCAACAATCCTGACAAAACATGACAACATTTTTGTGATCAGACATAAGCTTTTTTTGTTTCTCTGTCGATAGACATAAAGCTTTACTGGGGCACAGGCCTGCTGTGTGCAAGAAGTGTGCAACACTTCTAATGTCCTTTGCTTAACCCACTATTCTACAGTGCAACAGTTACTGTGAAAGATAAATATGTATTTAAAAATATTTAAGTATAAACTTCATCATACCTAACATTATTAACATGTTTGGAGGCATAAATGGCATAAAATGGTTGGTAATAATGACAGCAGAAAAATATTTTCTACATTATACAATGATAGTGTCACAGGTCGGGGCGGACCACAGATATAAACAAGCCACGCCCCTTCCTAGTTTCCACCTTGAGGAGGTCCCAAAGCCAACCCAATGACCAGACAACACAAGCGTAAGTATTAATTTAAAATGAACTTTATTTAATTTATTTAAAATATAGGGGGAAAGGGGGAAAGGGTAGTTAAAAGAAAGGATCTCTGTCTGCTATCCAGGTGGGCCGTGCCAGAAAGGGGAGGGAGAAAGGGGGACCAGGTGCCGGGGATCCAAGGCACCACTGAGGACAGGTGGGAGACAACGGGGCGAGGCTTCTATGCCTTGGTTTTCTTGATCCCGTGGCGCCCTCCTTTTTTTTCCTGGAGGCAGATTAAAAAGACAAGAGCAGTAAGTGGTGGCTCAGGGTCGTGAATACCTGGGGGATTTTTCCGGTAACGGGATGGTATGTGCCTTGACGCTTCCCTAGGATGGTCTCAGGTAGGTTTCTCTCTAGCAGCTAGGTTCACCCCCTCTTCGTCCTCAGACTCTCCACTGTAAACACAGAGTATTTCTCGTCAGTACTAAGGCTCTTTCTCTCACCCAGGTACCCGTGGGTCGTGTGCACCTCCATCTCTCCACCGACGTCGGACTCGGACTCTCTCCTTCTACCGATTTCCAACGGTAAGTATCTCACAGGTATCGAATTCAGGCTCTCGCTCCGTTTAGCTGTAACACAGAGGATTACTTGGCAGATACTGGGACTTTCACTCTCACCTCGTCGGCTCGTGACACATACGGTAAGTACTTCACAGGTATGGTACTCAGGTTCTCTCCTTCTGCAGGCTTTTGGCTGTAACACAAATGATTACTTGGCAGACACTGGGACTTTCACTCTCACCTCGTTGGCTCATGACAACATATGGTAAGTACTTCGCAGGTATGGTACTCAGGTTCTCTCCTTCTGCAGGCTTTTAACTGTAACACAGATGATTACTTGGCAGACACTGGGACTTTCACTCTCACTTCGTTGGCTCGTGACAACATACGGTAAGTACTTCGCAGGTATGGTACTCAGGTTCTCTCCTTCTGCAGGCTTTTAGCTGTAACACAGAGGATTACTTGGCAGACACTGGGATTTTCACTCTCACCTCGTTGGCTCGTGACAACAGACGGTAAGTACTTCACAGATATGGTACTCAGGTTCTCTCCTTCTGCAGGCTTTTAGCTGTGACACAGAGGATTACTGGGCAGACACTGGGACTTTCACTGGTTACTCGGGCAGCTCATTACATAAAGCAGAGGCAAGTTAGCTTTAGCTACTGTATCTCTTCAACTTTCCTTCGATTTGTAGTAACTTTTGGTCATTCAACAGGTAATTACAACATTGGCTACTGCTCGTGGATGGTGGACTTACGGTGACTGCAATCCAATGGATCGATAAATACACTCCAAACCTCGAGACGATGAGGCGTTGTGGTACAGCCTTCCCAGAGGCCTCTGGGACTGCAAAGGGGGAAATCTAGCACCGTCACGTCGAGCCGAATGCTGCCCTCTCCTCTCTTCCACCTCAGCTACAGAGAACTGGACAGGGGCGCACCTTTGAAGAGGCTCCGTAACAGGTGAGATACGATCTTTGCCATGCTTTTTACAACAGTACGGTGTTCTTCATACACACAAAGCACTTGTTAATAATTGGTTTACTCACAACAGTCTAGGAAAGTCGATGTCCTTCACCACCATTACACCGAGTCAGGCCAGATCCGAGGGATGACCAAGAGAATGCTACACTTGGAGCTTCAATACGGGGGGCACACACAGCATATACAGTAGGTTGGTTCACCGGCTTCCACAGCCTCTCGTTCTCCCACAGCGAATTCAGTGAAGGGAGGGGGCTACTGACAATACAAACACAGCATCACACTGCACTACTTCAAAGTGTACTCTCACAGCAAAGGCACAGACTCACCCACAGCACTCGATGTGAACATTAAGGTCACAGCCCTGTCTTCCTTGAGTTGCTCCTGGGAACGGTTGGCGTTGTAAGTGTGGGCCAACAATATAAACGTCGCTGCTGCGCCCCCTTGCTTCCCCCAAAATCGTCACTTCCCGGCTCTCCCACCACTCTGCTCCGTGGCAGGACCGTCAACCTAATTCCTGAAGACTCACAATACACGTTGAACAAGGTTTACATCCCGATTGTTGAGAAACGAAATTTGGAAGCGGGACAAGACTTCTTCATTTCTCCAAGCTAATGGTCTTCTTTTCAAAGAAGATTTCTCCAAAGGAGATCATGAAAGGCGCTCTAAATTATGGCCGCTGGTGAAACAGGCACGAGATGTGGGGAAAACGGCATTCTTCGCGGGTGCTCGCGCGTTTATTCACGGCGAAGGAGAAATCAAGATATGATACTTATTGCGTTAATATCCACTATCTGGAACAGGTGATGGTTCTCACGTCTTTTCCCTGTGTGCAATAGTCCATCGGAGATGGTCTAAATTGCTGTTTAGTTGAAGCTGCTGTCTTTAGTTCTAACTTAGACAGATCTTGTTTTAAGGCTACTCCTTGTTTTGCACGTGATGTTGCTCGGACAATCAAATTTTTTTTCTCGTTTATTTACTGAACTCTAATTTGTTCCTTACTATTTGTTCTGTTCTTATATGTCCTTATCAATAGTTTATCTTAATACTAGGGGGTATTTTTATTTGCAAAGCAGCTTAAAACTGATTTTGTTTTCTTTCAAGAGTCACATTCTGTAACTGGTGATGCAAAATTCTGGAGATCGCAGTGGAACAACGATCTGTGGTTTGCTCATGGTTCTGAGAGATCTGCAGGGGTAACAGCCTTAAAAAACACTTTTTCTGGAAATCTTTTGGAGACATTCTCAGATTCTTATGGTCACTTTTTATGTTTACTTATTTCTTGGAATAATTTTATCTTTATACTGGTTAATGTTTATGGGTACAACCTTAATTCAGAGAATGACAAACTTTTCGAATCTATAGAAAGTAAAATTTCTGTTTGGTTTCAGAAATATCCACAAGCTTTTTTGATGGTGGGTGGAGATTTTAATATTACTTTAAATGATATGCTGGACAGATGGCCCTCTAAGCAGTCAGGTTCTTCTTGTAATACTTTAAAAACATTTATGCAAAAATACAATCTAGTAGATATTTGGAGGGAGATGCACCCTAATCAAAAAACGTATACTTGGAGTAATAAAAATGGAACAAGGCAGTCTCGCATAGACTTTTGGCTTCTCACAGACAGCATTCCCAAAGAGAATGTCTTAGTAAATATTCTTGTTACTCCTCTTACAGATCACAAGGCAATCTCTATTAATATTAGATTCTTATCCTCTATACTGTAGCACCATCTCGCAGTTCCTTTTGGAAAATGAAGGTTTCTCATTTAAGACATGATTCAGTTAATTTAGAACTTAAGAAACTAATTTCTTTTTATTGGGACTTAGCACAAAAGGAAGGAGCATTTGGTAGATATTGGGAACTCCTAAAATATGAAGTTAGTAAATACTTAAGGTCTTATGGTAGTTTTCTTTCCAAACTCAATAGAACTTCAGAGGAGCAAATTGTGTCTGAAATTATCTCTCTGTCTATGATAGCTCCCGACCAGCTTTTACCTGAAGAGAGTTTGCGATTGAATGAGTTGCATTGTAAATTAGATGAGATTTATGAGCGTAAAGCAAAAGGAGCCTTTCTCAGGTCCAGAGTTAAGTGGTTAGAAAAAGGCGAACAAAATTCTTCCTACTTCTTCAGTCTAGAAAGACAAAGGGGTAAACATAGCACAATTCACCATCTGAATATCAATGGTCTTATCTCTGACTATCATTGTACCATTTCTAATGTCTGTCATAATTTTTTTCTAATCTTTATAAATCCAGCTACTGTGTTGATACTGCCACTTCTTTTTTGGATTCTTTAGTAAATGTACATTCAATTAGTGCTACAGAGAAAGAATTTTGCGATCAGGATATATTTTTGATGAGGTTGCTGATGCTATAAAACATCTTAAATTTAACAAATCACCTGGCAACGATGGCATTTCAGCAGAATTCTATCGTCCGTTTTCAGATATTCTTGCCCCCTTTCTTTTGAAAGTATTTACTGAGAGCATTAAAAACCACAAGCTTCCTCCCACTATGACTCAAGGAATAATTTCCCTTATTTCTAAACAGAATAAGGATTTGCTCTTTATCGACAACTGGCGCCCGATCAGTTTATTAAATAATGATTATAAAGTCTTGGCCCACATACTTTCCAAAAGATTAAAAAAAGTGCTCAGTTCTATAATAGATGAGGCTCAATCTGGATTCATTAATAATAGGCATATCTCAAATAATATACGTTTAGTCTTAGATGTTTTAGATTACTCTAATTTAATTTCTGATGATAGCTTTCTTCTTTTTGATACTTTGGAACATGCATTTATTTTTCAGTGTCTTGAAAGGTTTGGATTCGGAGATTTCTTTTGTAATGCCATAAAAACTCTATACACAAATGGCAGTAGTTCTGTTATTCTAAAACATGGTGCAACCCATCGTTTTGAAATCTCAAGGGGAATTAGGCAGGGATGTCCCATCTCACCCTACCTTTTTCTTCTTGCAGCTCAGCTTCTCTGTATTCACATAAAAAACAGTAATCTGAAAGGAATAGATATTGCTGGAAGAGAGGTGATCATCAGTCAGCTTGCTGATGATACAACTCTTTTTCTTAGAAATGCTACGCAGATCCCTCAGGCAATAAATATTATTGATTCTTTCTCTAAAGCTTCGGGCCTACATTTAAATATTCATAAATGTGAGCTTTTGGCGATTAAAAGCTGCAATGACACATGTATTCATGGTATTCCTGTAAAAGAAAAGGTCTGTTATTTAGGAGTTCATGTAGTGAGAGACCAAAAAGAAAGGTGTATTTTTAATTTTCAACCACTTACGGATAAAATTCAGAAGAGATTTAATCAGTGGCTACAAAGAGATCTCTCTTTGAGAGGTAGGGTACTTCTTACAAAGGCTGAAGGCCTTTCAAGGCTCATTTATGCTGCTCAATCTGTTCACTTGGAGCCAAAGTTGTGTAAATCTATTGCCCAGAAACTCTTTAACTTTTTGTGGAAAAACTCTATTCATTATATCAGAAAATCTGTTGTAATGAACGTTGAGGAAAAGGGTGGTCTTAATTTTCTGGATTTTAGTACTTTAAACTATACCTTTAAAATTTGTTGGTTGAAACATTTTAGGAAAAATCCAGTGTCTTTATGGAACTTTATTCCCAATTATGTTTTTTCTCAGTTTGGTGGCCTTGATTTTCTTCTGTTGTGTAATTACAAAATTGAAAAATTGCCAGCATCACTATCAGCTTTTCATAAACATGCTCTTTTGGCTTGGGGGGACCGAATTGCTCATGACACCGGAAGTTCCGGTGTTTCTGCTCTTCCGTCCGGGCGGAAACCAATCTTCCCCACCCGCCCAATCTGGCAACACTGTTCTCCTTCTTCCTTTTGTTTTCTGGTAGACGCGCTCAGTTCGTTTCCATGGTTTCTCGTGCTGGTTTTGCTGCAAACTGCGCAGCCAATTGGCGTATGAAACATCATCACGTAGCATTATGTATCATGCATGCAATGCCTCATGCATCACCGGCCAAAATGGCTAGTTTTTATTAACTATATATATATATATATATATATATATATATATATATATATATATATATATATATATATATATATATATATATATATATATATATATATATATATATATATGTTTTATTAATCACAACCTTTAAGGAGGTAGAAACCATATTACAAAGTGAACTAAAAATGTCAATGTGATTGCAATATATATATATATATATATATATATATATATATATATATATATATATATATATATATATATATATATATATATATATATATATATATATATATATATTGCAATCACATTGACATTTTTAGTTCACTTTGTAATATGGTTTCTACCTCCTTAAAGGTTGTGATTGTCGGTGTGCCCCTTTGTGACTCAACAGCCCAATTGTGCCATAGTGATTTATTGTGCTGCGCTACGTCGTTTTTCCCACCGTGTTCGATACTAAAATCTGTGCTACATACTTTGCAAAAAGCGTGGGACTTGTCGATTTTGCTTTGCGATAAGAAATTAAATTCCTCCGTCTAGCTGTTGCCAGGTTGAGATCATAAATGGATTCAAAATTGTTTGTTGTGTCTGTTGTGTGAAGAGGATGCGTTTCATACAAGATCTGGCAACTGGACAACCTTGAAAGAATATACTGATGTGATTTATCATATAATGTGGGGGCCTGTAAAAATTACGAGAGTTTCCCAGGAAGAATAACCAAACGGAGTGGGGTGGGAGATACAGGAGACTCCCGGGAAAAACAGGAGTGTTGACAGGTATGGCCCAGAGTATGTTCGCAACAGGCAGAGGTTGACGCTAAGCACTTACACTGGGAGGCATAACACGTCATTAGTGCATTTTATTCATATTTTGGGCTCATCTGCTTGCCTCTACATCAGAGTTACTCAATAGTAGGGGCGTGAATCGTCACTGGTCAACGATTTGATTTAATTTCGATATGTATCACAGTGCTTGCATTCTTATTTTTTATATTACTGCACAGTACGGCTGTCTACCTCTGCTCCAGAGGTACACATTTCATTAATATGGCGGCAATTGCTTTGAGACCCAATGTGGCATCTACAACATGTGGATTGAACCCTTTACATCTTTCAACACGGGTCCAAATGAAAAGATAGATAGAGATGCGAGAGAGGAGAGACACGTGCAAGAAAGATGTGCGTGAACACTGCTTTAAAATAATCTATTATTAGTTTTAATACTTTGATGCAGTTAGTGTTCACAGTAGCATCGCAATGCATTAAAAAAATACTAAATATATTCCCTACTCCATAGGTAGCCCAGAGAGGGATTGATTGCTATCACCTAACATACACTCAACACCAGATGTTTTGATTCAGTGCAGTTAGTCACAAGATCAAAAATATGTTTTCACTTTTTCAAAACATGTAGTATCAGGCTGCAACATTACATGACAAAATGAAAAAGTTAAAGTAATACTTTCTAAATGCACTTACAGTATATACACTGTTCACCCATGACTACGTTGCATCCCAAAAAGACCCCATCGTCATCAATTCGGCTGATGATACGGATGATATTTGGAAGTAATGAGTCAGGCAGTGATGTGATGTGATGTCAGAATAAACAAGAAAGGTTTATTAAAAATAAACCAATGAGATCATTGTTGATCTAAGAAGAAAGTAAGAACATCACTCATCACTGTGCACTGGTGGGACAGAGAGAGTGAGCATAGATCTTGGGGTATTTATGTCACCAAAGTGTTCAGGGCCAATACAAAGGTGTTTGGCACCTTGATGGTTAACCACCAACCACTAGAGGACGTCAACTCCTTCACTTACCTGAGAAGTGAGGTAGCGAGTGATGGCGGATCAGAAGGAGATGTAAAGAGGAGAATAAGAAAGGCAAGAGATGCATTTGGCATGGGGGCAATATGGAGAACACGTAACAACACAGTCAAGACCAAAGTATGGTTTTTCAACTTGCGCATAAAAACCATACTACTCTATGGATCTGAGATGTGGAAAACAACAAAAAACCTCCTGAACAAGCTACAAGTCTTCACCAGCCACTGCCTCAGATGTTTTTATTTAATATCAGATTATATTAATAAAGATAAAATAAAGAACAAACAGCTGTGGGGAAAAGCAAAGCAGCTTGCAATAATGGAAATAAAGAAACAAAAATGTGGACGGATTGGGCACACATTGCGGAAACCAAAGAATTCCAACAGGACAAATGTGGTGGGGTAAAACCACGAAACACCTGGAGGAGAAATTTCACAGCCAATATGAAAAGAGCTGGCTACAGATGCATGATCTGGAGAAGCTGGCACAGAACAGGACGAGGTGGAGAAATATTGTCAGTGGCCTATGACCCTCTTAAGTAAAGTAAGTGATATCAATGAGGATTAGGGTTTTATATAAATAACACACTCAAGTATATAACAACAAAAATGCAGGAAACATGATCAGTAGTGACATAAAATCAGGCCAGCTATTTAATATGTTAAAAGTATCAAGAAACTACATTTTTTTGCATCATGACACTATTCTGAAATCTAAATGACATCTAAAAAACAAGCAGAATCTGGTTCTCCATGATTGAATTCAGAAATGCCATCTGAATAGCTTCAAAAAGATACTTCCATTGTTGTGGGTACTCTAAATAGAGCACAAAACTGTTTGAAAAGCACTCCAAAGGCAGTCTGCAAGGCCATTTATGATAACTTTTTCCTCCACCACTACAGCCACATTCAACTAGATCTCGAGGAGACACACATGCTGGTCAGACATCACACATAAATAAACACTATTGAGCGTTTTTCTGAGACAGGGCTTATCCTAGTCGCTGACGAAAATACTATCTCTTAACATATATCATTGTTTCATCTCAAAATGCACACCAGTACTGTATTTTGTAAGTTTTGAAGTTGCAAAAACAGCTGATGACTTCTGTGAAACTGGTGGCAAGTAGTTATGTTCCAGAATGATCTCAATAAAATGACCTGTGATCCAGATCGTTCTGACTAAAGATATTTTAAATTCAAAACACACACGTGCACAAATACACACACAGATATTTTGTTTTATTTAAAATTGTTATGGTATTGGGACTATTTGAAGAGTTTGGTTTCAAAACGCGATAAATTACTTTTTTTATGAGTTACCATCAAAATCAGTACTGTATCAGGTCAGTATTAGAAAGTAAATTCTTAATTTTACACTAAATTCGACATCCTCTGTGTTATTCTGTCATCTTTTCTCCCTTTTTTCCCCCAAGCGCTACAAACGCCAGTCCTCCTTTTCTGCAGAATGCAATAAATCCGCTCAACATATCACAGCGCACCATTCCACGCATTGTAAACAACAATGGCAGTGAGTTGAATACACACGGAACCCTTGTTTTCCTCATCTACTTTGTACTCCGTGATCATCAAACAAACAAAAACAAAATAATACTTTTGATGGCATTGATAAACCTGTGGTGGTTTTCTGTGACAGGGAAACGTAAGCCACTCGGGCGACGAAAAAATGCAGGCTGTTGCTTGTTCTCACGACAGCATTAAGCTTCTGTTATGCTAACACATTTACCCCAGGGGATCTTTTGAAAAACTTTCCATTATTTTACCCTAAGTCAATGAAAATCGAGCAGGACCAAAACATTGTACAGCTGATCGCTGTCAAAAAAGTTCTTCGACGTCAGGTCTGTCAATCATTATTATGGGCGTATAAGGCAGCCTTCCGGCCTTCGGGTACAGCTGCAGTTTTTTCCGGCATTTGGCCCCGCCCGTTCCCAGAATCACGTCTCCACATGACGAGCTCCAGCGCTCCCATCAACCTGGGATATATTTTTAAATACCACTGCCGCAGCAGTATTTTTAGTCCCCGCTCTCACTACCGCAGTAGTGATGTCAGGGGCAGTGTACACAACTTTTTATGCAGTCCAGATGTTTATTTTACGACAATGGCATGTTGGGGTTTGGAAAAATGCAAATGGGTTTTACAACGGCGACGTCAGATGCATCTGTTGTTTCAATCTAAGCATGCACAATCGACCAAAACAACAGTGGCGGACTACAGGACTATGCTGCCCTCGACTCCGCGATTAATTAACCCATTTTCCACCAAAGTTACAAATACCGGAGATTTTCAATTGTACTGAAACTTACCTCATTGTCAATGTAATCAAACTGCTCGTTTTCTCTGTATCAATTGTTTATTCACAGCTCCACAGAAGATTGCGCTCTTGTGTGGTTCTTCTATTCAAGGTAACACCGCACTTCATTTGCCATACCCTGCATATTTGATAGGACGGTCTCTGCGGATGGGCGAGCATACTCGCGCTTTGCTACGCTGATCGCGAGCCTCCGCTGTCAACAAACAGAAGGCGTTCATAATCGACGCACTCACTGTTGCACTATTCTTTGACCCGATAGGGGGCAACTCGAGCCTATCCAGTGCAAAAACCAACACAAAGTAAAGGATAGAAGAAGTTATTTGGCTAGAACAACCCTGGTGCTTGTAACTTCAAAACTTGATATATAAATATGAGAACATGAATAAAACCACAGTCACTAATGTCTTTATAAACATTATCATTTCCTTTATGTTTTTACTTAACAAACAATGCAGAAATCTTAAGGTTTGTATCTTATTCCTCATCCAGTGATTCATTCTATACAAATATTAGGCAATAATTTTGAGTCATACGTAAAAGAGTTTTTCATACTTTAAGAATGTCAGATAAATAGTATGCATTGTTTTGCATTAGGGGTGTAACAGTATGCAAAAATCACGGTTCGGTGCGTACCTCGGTTTTGAAGCCACGGTTCGGTTCATTTTCGGTACAGTAAGGGAAAAAAACTGCAGGTTGTTTATTACTATAAACTTTTTTTTACAATTTGTGTACACTTTTTTAAACACTTTTTATTAAAATATAATATATAAAATATATATAAAATAAAAAAGAATAAATAAAATACTACTGCAAAGTTCTCCACTAAATAACATACTTTTTTTATTATTTTATAGGCAAATCTTTTCTTAACCTTCTCTTAAACTTTTTCTACTAAAACCTTGCACTAAAATAACAAATTCAATTCCTGAATACATTTATGAACTATTAGCCTACATTTTTGCCACCAAAAATGTTTCTGTTTTGGTTTATTTGAATTGGCCATCTCTTTATAAAATAATATTACTGCTCTATGTGTAACTGCATAGCAAGCAACATGATGATATACTTATTATACACTCATGTTGAAATTAGTGAGTTGCATACATAGCCATCTTTTATCTTTTGCACGTTTCTCCTAATCTTTGCTTGTGTCGTCACTGCAAGCTGTGACTTAAACTAACGAACCCCTCCGCAGCTGAGTTACAGCTGATTAAGCCCGGGTTACAGCTCTTCTGATCGCATTGTGACAATGATATGATTGACGTGAGGTGCAGATGAAAAATCTGATCACGCATTCCGTTATTCTCGCTGTCACAGAAAGCGTGTCTCATGATTGCAACGAAAGATGCGCAACCTATCACGCACTTTTAAAAGAACAAAACATTGACACGCGTTTAACATGCGCTTTTAGATGTGACACGTAAGCGGCCCCGTAAACGTTTACATCAATAATCAAACGAATATACAACTAAGTAAATAAAAATCTTTCTGCGGGCCGAATTATGTTATATGTTTGACAGAAGACTTGCGCTGAACATGGAGACTTCTGCCACTTAATACGTTCGTGTGGAAACATACACAACATATTATGTTCCACCTATGTTCCGTACACAAAAGATTGCATTCGGCCATTCGGTGTGCACCGTGCCGAAAGCCCTGTACCGAAACGGTCCAGTACTAATACACGTACCGTTACACACCTATTTTGCATGGATTGATCATAGAGATACTAACATTACAGGTTTGCCTGCTCAGACAGAATCGCCTTGAGTTCGGTTAAGCATTGTTTAAAACGCTGTTCTTTTGGCCGCGTTGACGTGATCTCTACCGCAGTAGGGATCTCGGCCTGCATTAATTCAGTTATTAAGATTTTTTCTCTGTAACTAAAACGCTTTCATCGCCACTCGCACTATTGCAGTATGCCAACTTACTTTCATCAACAAGCCCGCCTAATAATTATACAATGTTTTATTCGTTAATGTATTGCCTTGACATTGCTTTCAATATAATTTCAAAATTAATTATTACATCAAAAGAAACGTGGTTTGGTCGATGCTCGATGAATTTGACTGTCATCTATGCTTGGGCAATTGATCCATCGCCACAAGCTTGATTGGCAGGCAACCTGAACAATTATAACACCAATCTTATCGCCTTTCACAACTTTTGTCTGACAGACAAACCACAAAGTATTTTTAAAACCTTAAGCATGCTACACAATTTTAAATGGTTCTTCGGTATTGTTTATCACCGCATCACAAATCTGATATCAAGTAATTTAAGCAATACCTCGTAGCCACACTGCAGGACCCCATATGGCTGTTTTTGCTAGAATTTTATCAGGAGTAAAATTTGGATCGTAATGGTCATGATCACTGTTTCTCCATTCCCTAAAACTGCTCCAACACCCAAACGTACAGAGAGCATATCGTTAAAGTAATTTATGCTAGCTTGAATGAATTGCAGAAAGTAACGTTTATTCATACCAATTTTTGCTTTCTAATGATGGAGCGAATAGAGAGCTATAGAGCCTCACGGAAGACATACTAGCCATTCTATGGTGATTCCCAATATCGACCACATCCAGGTGACGCACAACTTTCAATCATTATATTTGACTTAACCTGTTAGCAATATCGTCATTATTTCATGAATGTTTAAATGAAAACGAGTGTAACAACGTCATACAAGTAGTTCATCATCGAACAAGCTTAAATGAATTTAAACTGTTAAGCGTCGCTGTCCCGACTACGGGACACCTAAGTTTATATCAATATTGTTGATGCAAATCTTAATCCATCACCACAAACTATATATTGTTGGAAAGGTCTAAGGCTCTAGAATAGGCATTTCAACAGTGTTATATAAAATAAATTATGTAGGGAGAGTAATTGATTCATTTATGAAGAGAGTGTGTCTCAAAACATTTATATCCTGCTAAATGTCACTGTCCTGCCAGCAGTACGCCTACGTTTACTTCAGTGTTTTTGCATGTGAATTTCTATTCTAATGACAAACTTGATATCGTTGAAAGCTCCAAGAGTGTAAATTTAACTCAATAGAGTGGGTGACGCCTAAGGGGTTTAAAAAGTTTTGACCAGCGAATATGGAATGTGTTTTGTCCAACATTGGAATGACTGCTTCTGAGGGGCTGTTTACACTTGGTATTAAGATGTGTTTTCATCGATCGGATCACAAGTGGATGAGAGAGACACATTACGTTTACACCTGGTATTTAAATCCGTCTCTTTTGTCCACTTTCGACCGCTTCTGTGCTGAATACTATGAGGGGGTGGTCTGTGAGACGGTGGGCGAGTCTCTCTGCTGTCATTCAAACCCGAGCGGGAGTAATTATGAGTTTATATGGACGCAAACTAAATTTATGTCGGAGTGCACTGCTTGTTTAGCAAGTAAACATGCTGCACAGTGTTTTGTACATGAGTATGTTAGAGCTTTCTTTGAATTTTCAGCGCAATTGATGAAATAGGATCGCGCAACTTTCACACGCTTTCAAAACGAAACTACGGAGATCAGCCACTCAGTTTTATCAATGAAAGGCTAAAAATAGCGCTGTTCACCGAATGTTCACGCCAGAAGTCAAAAAAGACGTAAAACTTGTGTTTAATACCTCAGATTAGACAAATGGGCGGAGAGAAGGCGGTCGCGTGTGGCTGTTCGAACGCATTCAACCACATGTGCGTTCCGCAACTCCAAAGCGATCCGATCGAAAGTGGTTTCGACCACCTCTGGATGTGGTTGAAAGTGGTCGAAAGTGGACGAGCTCAAAACGTTTTGAACACCGTTTACACCTGGCATTAACGTCATCCACTTGTGATCCGATCGACGAAAACACATGTTAATGCCAAGTGTAAACAGCCTCTGAGTCAGTAGATGCATCAAAACATCACGAGTAAAAACGCTTAACATGCCTTAAGTAATTTACATTAAGGTTGACATGTGCCGAATGTAATCTTTATAAAGCATATAGTAGAGCCCACTCTCGGTGAACCGTTGACCGTTGCCGCACATCCGTTCCACTTCGCCTGCACCCGGGCAAAAAAAGTAACTGACGCAACACCCATGCGCTTTTTATTGCCAGATAATCTGTGCGATCTTCGTATGCTTTATCAGCAAATTTCCTGATTGCAACTAGTCTACCAGCCTTCTGTTACATGAGGGCAAACTTTACTATCCACCTTATCCATTCATATGCACCTAGTAGGTTTTGTGTCTATATTCATATACTATAAATCCAAATTTTGAATGAGCACAGCAACAGCCTTTAGCAACACATGCTGACCTCGCAGCGTGAGCATGGCTCAGACTCAGAATCCTTCTCATTCTAATCGTTTCCTCCGTCCGTGGCCTGACTGAAAACTGTAGCGTGAGGCTGCCTCCACTACCGGAACAAGCCTGGACGCCCTATTTTCTTCCTCATCTCCCTTCTTCCATTATTTGCCATTCCAAAGCGTGAGCATGCCTCCGCTAGCGGCACAGGCTTCTCCTTCTAATCCTGTCCTCCGGCTGTGGCCTGACTGAAAGCTGTAGCGTAAGGCTGCCTCCGTTACTGACACAAGCTCGGATGCCCTATATTCTTTCTCAGCTCCCTTCTTCTGTTCTCTTGCCCCCTAAGCGAGATCCTGCCTCTAGTTGTTGCAGTTGGTATAAAGCGTGTACTACATTTTCACCAGCAGGTGGCGCCATATCAAGGCTTTTCTAGTGCTTCGAAACAGTGAATCATAGTTGAACCAATTAGATTAAAAGATTGCTCCCGCAAGGTTTGAGATGGGTCCTGCAGGACAAACCGGGTCCTAATCTTAACACAGTCCTCTACAGTAGATGAGCTCAGAATATAGTCACAACATGCTCTAATCTGGCGTTTTCCTCCTATAGAAATTTGTCTTAAATATAAATGTCTAATACAAATTTGATTAAAAAAAAATCATTTTTCCATTGTTCGTTTGTTTAATACGGGTTATTTGTCAACAAAAATCAAAGGAATACGTTGGCTAGTTATTAACCCCTTTGAGTAATTTTGTCCCGCTCTCACTACCACTGTAGTGATCCTAGCGGCTTGTGCTCTCATTCAACAGTCACTGCAACATTCTCTCACCGCTGCAACAGTGACCTTATCACGTTCGCACTACCAAAGTAGTGATTTGCTCCTGCAGAAGCCCCAGACCGTGCAATTCCGATAAACTCCTGCAGGAGTCATAAGCCAAAATTTTGCACAGCGTTATTCTGTACAACTTTGCTCACTGCCTCAGCAGTGATTTCATCTCGCTTGCATATAATGCATTAGTGAATCACCATCATTCCCGCAAAGGCCGCAGGCCACACTCTTCCCGTCTACTTCCACAGAAGTCATAAGCTAAATTTTCACGCCGCGTTATTCGGTACAACTTTGCCCAGTGCCTCAGCAGTGATTTTATCATGCTTGCATTAATGCATTAGTGAATCACCATCGTTTCCACAGAAGCCCCTGGCAGCACGATTTCCATTAGCTTCCGTAGAAGTCATAAGCCGAAATTTCGCAGTCCATTATTTTGTACAACTTTGCTCATTGCCTTAGCAGTGATTTCCTCACGCTCTCACAAACGCATTAGTAAATCACCTTCGCTCCTGCAGGAGCCCCAGGCCAAGCGCTTTTTGTTAACTTCCGCAGAAATCATAATCCGAAATTTCACGCTGCATTATGCAGTACAACTTTGCCCAGTGCCTCAGCAGTGATTTCGTCATGCTTGCATTAATGCATCAGTGAATCACCATCGCTCCCACAGACGCCCCAGGCCGCACGATTTCCGTTAACTTCTGCAGAAGTCATAATCCAAAATTTCGGACTGCATTATTTGGTACAACTTTGCTCACTGCCTCAGCAGTGCCTTCATCACGCTTGCACTAATGCATTAGTGAATCACCATCGCTCCCGCAGGAGCCCCAGGTAACACGCTTTCTATTAACTTCTGCAGAAGTCATAAGCTGTAATATTGATGATATTCTACCTATTTTTGGGGGGGACCTAGAGGATTTTAATTACAGGTCTTAATTACTAGTAGGCACCTGCCCAGCTTGCTGTCCCTCATACATTCCTTTTTTGGGGGTTGAACTTGGGGCTCGAGCTCCGGCCTCAGGTTCGCTCTCTCTGAAGGTTCAGAGTTCAGCTGCAGAGCTCCCTTCGAGGACAGCAAGCCAAGTTTGTTTACCATTAATCATTAAGATCTGAATAAACAGGCAAAGCATTAAATTGTAGTTCTAAACGTAGGTTCGAGAGGAGCCTAAACATTCAGGTCTGTAAATCATCATTATGGGCGTATATAAGGCAGCCTTCCGGCCTCCAGGTCCAGCTGCAGTTTTTTCTGGCATCCCTCCTCCTCCCCATCTCCTCCTTCACTGCTCTTTTTCTTCCTCTGTGCATTTCTGTTGCAAGGGGGGGTTGAACTTGGGGCTCGAGCCCCGGCCTCAGGTTCGCTCTCTCTGAAGGGGGACAGCAATCATGTTTTCTAATACGTTTTCTCAACTAAGCCCAAATAAGAATATTGGTTTAACTTCTATATTTTTGCCTTTTCAACATTTCATTAATTGGTGTTTTTACAGTGCAGGCATAGTGGAAAGCGGGGGTGGTTGGGTCAAGGGTTGGTTGGCACACAGTTCAATTCCAGTACACTAATGGGCACTGCCACAAAAATCTGACATTAAAATGACTGCCCTCTTGACCTGAACATACCCATTTACTAAAATCATTGAATGGTCACTAACTATTCAGGTGTGGATAGCTTTTATATTTTACAGTGTCAAAACAAAAAACAGTTCCCCACACTAAATATATTGTAGAACTATGATAGATAGAGATATATAAAATGTAAGGATTTCAGTTAATAGAAATAGGATCACGTATATTTTGACATGAAATTTGAAAGTTTCTGATGAGTGATTCTATGTGGCTGACATCATTTTAGTTAAGTGGTGTGGGTAATGTGGGTGGGGTTGGTTGACACACTGATTTGGGGGTTGGTTGACACAGGTGTGAGATCTCACCACACACACCCCCACTCATACACACACACACAGACACTAACATGGTTAATAATTTGGCTAAAATGGGCAGACATTTTTGAATGTTTTTCTGTTTCTGTTTTGAATTAAATGCTTAAGTTCTTTATATTTGTCACCTCATTCTTTGTAACTATAGCATATGTGCCAACCAACCCCCATATTGGGGCTGGTTGGCACAGGTGCACATCATGACTTGATGAATAAAAAAAATTTAGGAATTATTTGTGAACATTAAATGTATCTGATGATTAGCTGAGATCTTAACCTTACTGTTGTTCCTGGTTAGACTTTTTTAACATATAACAGGACTGAGAGATATGACAGAGAGTGAAAAGTGACATCTTATGTTTATCTTATGTTTAGGTTCAGTAGTTTCACTTCAAATGGCAAAGGTTATAAGTCAGTAATTGAAATGCCTCAAATTTTTCACAAATGTCACTTTAGTCATTGTTTAGTATTCATATGCAAGCTTTGGCAAAAACATCCACTTCTTTGGACAAGACACAGTAAACAGTCCCTCACAAGGGACCCAAGTTTAAATGTGATCCACAGTTGATTCCCATTCCCACCATACAGTATTACTCTCTCGTTGTCCTTTCTGAATAAAGGGCTCAAAAATTTGGTCAATATCCTAATATGTTCAGAAAACCTCCTTTAACCGAGTGGAAAGCTCTTGCAGCCATTGTTCATCCATTTAAAGCAATACATGCCATATACTTTGCTAAAAATTGTAGTAGCGTTTAACGGATTCTGACAATAATCCAGTATTTCGGAATGGCCTGATGCCAGGATCAAGTGTATATTATGTGTCCAGAGAGCATTAGTATCTCATTTTTGACGGAGATGGTGTTAAACAGCGTTTGTATCTGAGCTCCTTTTTTAAAAATTGATACCAAATATTTGGATGCTTATGTGTCCGATAACCGATATGTGTCCGATAACTGTTTTATAACTGTTCTCAGATGCGTTCAGCGCACAATTCTCAAAACGGTCACTCAGTAGATGGTGGCGTTTATCGGCCAATCCGATATTACAAAACCGATATCTGTTAATGGGGAAATGCTTAATTATACCGTGGAAAATATCGGAAAAACAAATATATCGGTCAATCTCTACTCACAACTAAATTAAGCCACAACACATAAAAGGCACAACACAACGAAATAAATGCACAACACAACAAAATAAAGCCACAACACAACGGAAATGCTCCCGACCACTAGAGGGCACTTTCGGTATAAAAAATGCGTCAGTACGCAATCTTTGAAAGCACAGTCATACTTGCAAAGGTAAGGTGACAGGACAATACAAACATTATTAACATGGCTATAATTCTTGGATGCTTTAAAAAAAATTTGTATAAGTATGCAAGTGTTATAGGTGGATTTTTGACGTTTATAACAAACCAAACTGTTTGAAAATCGGTAAAAAATTAAGCAAGTTATGGTCATTTAAAAGTACATGCACCATTAAAACTCAATGCTATAAGTGAACGAGCGCCCTGTGGTAAGATGGCCGCCAAATGCAGACGTTGCACTCAATTGGCCAGCAGCGTGGGTGAGCCTTTATTATACATATCTATGGTCTCGTGCACACGGTTATAAAAACAACAGCAAATTTTATTTTGTTTACAAAAAAAACTATTATTAAGAGTTCTTTAATTTCTACATTTTTAAGAATATTTCTTTTTACATTAAAACATTTTTTATTTTTATTTTTATAAGACGCTAAGAGACATTTATTTATATATTACCTGTTTGCAAACTTTTTTTTTTCTTTGATGGCACATTTTTCTGATGCCATACACCCTGTAAAGCTTTCCACTGTAAAGCTGTAAAGCACAGGGGGAGCTTTACAGGGGGTAGGCTTATCTAAATGAGATGTAAATGAGCCCTATTGTCACTCCCAGCAGCATACAAAGGTGAAAACGGCACAAACTTTTACTATAGAGGTCATTTCTCCACTTTAAGATGTTTGGAGTGCCTACCTTCAAATGGCCACAACTACTCTAAATATTATCAGATTTCCATGTGTTACACATCGTTGGAAAGCTTGGATACTGGAATATGTGAATAACTCAAAATGCCATAGATCCAACTTGTGTCCCTACTTTCCTTGACTGGTCCCAAATGTCCTGATATAACTCAGGCCTAGTCCTGACTCCATTGATTCATTTTCCATTTACGACCCTACTGTTACTAATTTTTATTTACTTTTTACTAGGGCTGAACAATACTTGCTAAAATGTGAATAATTTTTTTCCATGGGACAGGAGATCACGATTCTCTCAAGCAATTCTCATTTTTCAACAAAAACATTTATTGCACTCAAGCAAAAAATGTGATACATGGGACTTTTAGTTATAATAAGTGTCATAAAAGTCCCTTTTTCAGTTGCTGAACGCTTTTGTTTTTAATATATCATGCAGATCAGTTGAATTTGTGAGACTGTGAAGACCAAAAAAAGTGCTAAGGCACTGTTGTCACAGGGTGACTATTGTAGGGCGGAACCAAAAGTGGCGGAGAGTGGTTCCGCCTGAAGATGGTTTCCGCCCGGATCCGATTTTTAAACTTTCACTTCCTGATCTCCTTGACTACTGAAATCACGGCAACAGGTGCGCAGGATGAATGTGGCAACCCACGATTGGAGGAAAAGAAGAGCACCGGCAATATAAAGAGATTGGCAAAAACCCAAAGGGGGAGAAGCTGATTTCGGGGTGAGCTCCGCTCCGCCACGGGCGGATTAAACGTCCACTCCTCTGCAGGCGCTGTTGATCCGGGAATCGCTAAAGCGAGCGGAAAGAAGACGGCCGAGTGAGCCTAAAGGAAGGAGTGGAAAGTGTTTGCTAAAGGAGCGCCACAGAAGAGAAGGGTGGAGTTTTTGGTCGCGAGTGTGGCTTTGCAGTTGGGCTGTGTAGTGTGGCAGTACAGTGAGGACGTACATTGGAGCAGTGAAGCGGGTGTTTTGGACACCAAAACGGAGTATCATTCGGCTTGGCTGAGTATGATTTAAGAAAGTGTGATCATCACGTGTGAGTACTAAATGTGCCAAGTGAGGCGTGTGCACCAAATCGATCAGTTTGTGACATATGTGTGAGTTGTAGCGACGGACGCAGCGGACCCATCACGGAACCGAGCGGTGGAAGAGCCGGAAACGCAACACCACTGGGCTTCGGGTGTCAGCCATTTTGCAATCTTTGGCTCTTCGCTGTAGTGCCCCGCGGACTTCTTCAAACCGACTCCACGAAAAAACAAACCCTGGCCTGACCTTATTGTTCACCAAGTGTGTCGTGGGTGAGTCTGGATTTATAGAGTGAGTGTGTTCACATGATTGTATTGCAGTGAAGTGCTGTGTGTACTTGTTGTCAGAAACTACCATCGGTTGGAGTCGGCCATTTTGGAATGAAGAAGACGCTGTGTGGCAGGTGAAGGGTCACCATTAGACCAGTGTGGAGGCCGGTGAGACGCTACGGAGTCTCCGGCCCGAGTAACGTGTATTACGGTGGTGACGGTGGAAGGAGGTGCAAGCAGTGAAGAACGTACGTAAGTACAATTTAGAGTGTTGGTTTTTCCTGAGAGTGAAAGTATTGAATTGCTGAAGATTAGTTGGTTACTAACTGCCTGTTAAGGTGCGCCCCTGTCCTGAGTCCAGCAAATCCCACACAAGGGAAGGAGAGGGCAGCGTACGGCTCGACAGTGATTGCATCCAGGCCCGGATTGGCCATAGGGAGAACCGGGAGGATTCCCGGTGGGCCGGTCTGTTTTTTTTTGGCCACGAGGGCCGGTGTTGTCATGCCACCGGGATGACGCGTATTTGCGGGTGAGAGATGTCCCCGCCGCTTTATGCACAAGTTGATTGTGTCCCGAGTCCCGACCACTTATTGGAAGAATTCTTGCATTAGGGTTCATTGACATCTAAAACGCATGGGAAACGCAGGACGTGCCGCTGTCTTCTGGTTTTCAAAGCGCTTACTTGAACACGAGTTTTGTTTCAGACGCGTCTATATTGATTGCGCTTGCTGGCCGCGCGTCTATATTTAAAATAAACTTGAGCGCGTCTTTTGAGTGCGCTTGCCGGCCGCGCGTCTATTATATTTTAATTAAACTTGAGCGCGTCTTTTGAGTGCGCTTGCCGGCCGCGCGTCTATATTTTAAATAAACTTGAGCGCGTCTTTTGAGTGCGCTTGCCGGCCGCGCGTCTATTATATTTTAAATAAACTTGAGCGCGTCTTAATACAAACGGGCTGGCCTCTAAACGTATTTTTTTTTATCCAAGTCATAGATGAATTCTCTATGAATAGTCATTATTCATCGTTTATTGCAAGAGGAACAAAAATCTATTTGATGCAAAACTCATTAGTTTCAAAAGTATATCCATGATGTTTTCTTTTTTTTAACACAATGTAGGCCTACGTTATTTAGCAATAGACATGATCTAAGTACTAAAAAAAAAGATACAGATTATTTCCATTTGTTTCCAATGCATAGGCCTACTTGATAAATCTTGCTTGTGTATTGTATATCAGGGGTTTCCAAACGTTATCAACCCAACAGTTAATCTCAAGACTCACCATTTTTTAGAAATAGAAATATAGAGGAAAATACAAACACATTTGTTTCCTTTAGTTTTTGAATAAGTTTACTTTAGTAATATTATGGTCTTATGGTAGGGCTGCATAATTATGGCAAAAATTATAATTGTTTACTGCATTTGCACGGAATATGAAATTATATATTTGAAAAATACAGTGAATTGCAAGGCTGCAGAGAACAGTGCACTACTGCAGACTTATACTACTGAGGGTTTAAAGATATTATTTTAATAGTCAGTCGTGAACTAAAGTGGGCCGGTCTAAGGCATGAAACTCCAGGGCTGAAAATGAGTCCCACTCCGGCCCTGACGGCATCCATCTTTCCAAACTAAGGCCCTGGGAAAGGAAGACTACAGATAACCACTCACTGTACCCACCGCTTACTCACCACCTGCACGTAAGAGAAAGTTCAGTTAAAGGTGAAGTGTGATCTTGTGTTATAGCCTAAGTCTGCTAAAGGAGGAGAACGAAGAGTCAGTCAAACCTGCAAACATACTTGCCACATCTACTGCTGCTACCACCTCCAAGTAAGAGAAAGTTCAGTTAAAGGTGAAGTGTGATCTTGTGTTACAGCCCCAGCCTTCTAAAGGAGGAGAACGAAGAGTCAGTCAAACCTGCAAACATACTTGCCACATCTACTGCTGCTACCACCTGCAAGTAAGAGAAAGTTCAGTTAAAGGTGAAGTGTGATCGTGTGTTATAGTCCCAGCCTCTTTAAACAAGGAAAGCGAAGAGTCAGTTACCTGCAAACACACTCCCCACATCCACTGCTGCTGCCACCTGCAAGTAAGAGCAAAGTTAGAGAGTGTTACCAAGAGACTATTCTGTGTTGCAGACGTGTACCAAAGGAACTAGGAGTGCGGACCATACTCACAACTTAGTTACTTTTTTACTTACATTATGTGTTGTAAATATGTCTTGAAGCTCCCGTTCTGTCTGTGATTTTGAAGCTTTGATTGTGTTTATAGTGGGCGATATAACACGTGTTCATGTTTCACGTGTAAAAAAAGCGGTATTTTTCACACAATTTACTTATCTGTATAGCGCTGTTTTCACTGTCCTCAAAACAGGCTGATGTCTTCCTTGTTATGTAAAGTCCCTCCTTCAGAAATACGTAACAAGTTCTGATTGTGTAGTTTGTTTAGTGTGCTGTGATTCGATAGCAGCTTAGCTTAGCAGAGCCATTTGAGCAAAAGCTGGTGACTGACGTATTCCTGTGGGCGGAGTTTAGTCAACAAACAGTTTTACTGACGTCATTAAAGCAGGAAATAGATGGCTGTAGTCCAAACCGGCCGTTTATTGTAGGCTTTTAAAGAGGAATTCTATTGAAGAAAATATATCGCCTGGCAGTGAATATTGAGCTTTATCATTTTACAGGTATTATTTATGCTATTATAGCAACATTACACACTAACTAGGGTTTAAAAAATGGTATCAGGAAGAACGTGACCTTTAAAATAAGTTGTTTTTATAATAAAGGTCACAGAGTCAAAATATAATGTGTGTATTTATTTTATTTACCCATTACATGTTTTCTATTACCATTAAAATGTAAATACTTAAAGGTGTAGCAGAGGATTTTCTCGAATTTTAGAAAAGAACCGCCTTCTCCACTTTTTTAAAAAAAGGCAATTGTGCAACACTCCTGATTGACAACTAGGAGGACCAATAGTCTTGATGATCCACCCGGAAAAAGAAAATCTTTCGCAATACCTTTAACGCATATAAAACATTAGACAGACATAAGACAGCAAAACAACAACACTAGCAGAGAGCAACCCTTCCTTATACAGTATGGCGGTGGCGTGACACATTATGCCGAAAGCGCCCCCTAGTGGCCGGGAGCATTTTCGTTGTGTTGTGAGCTTACCTTTGCTTTTCAAATGTTGCACTATAGTAGCAGTACTAGGCCAATGTACAAAATACCTTTTGTTTAAAATGTCTTTAGGGGGCCAAAAGTCTAGACATGTCTAATGTGTCTGCCAGTAGCACTTCTATAGAGACTTCGAGACCTGCTTCTTGCCTTCTGAACTTTTCCAGTAACAAGGTTATGTAAAGGTTGAATGATAAAACAAACATGAAGTAGAGACATAGAAATAGCTTTCAGCTATTTGGATGACCTGCTTCTGCACCAAAGTTTAACAGTAAAACATGCCGTGTACTTCTTTAGACCTTTGGATGACCTGCTTCTGCATCAAGAGTTAGTTCAGCCAAGATTCAAGATTTTTTATTAGTCACGTACAAGTTATATGGCATACAACAAGTAGTGGATTGTAGGTCTGGCATACTCTTTTTAGACTGCGCAAAAAATAAGACAAATTAAATACTACATGAACTATACAAAAAAGTATGTTAAAAAACAGAATAAATGATGATTAATTACATATTCTGAAATATTCACATATTCACAATGTAATAGGCTACTACACAGATAATGCACAGATATGTAAACGATGTGAAGAGATGTAAACAATGCACATAGTGTTTATCACAGAAATGTGCAGTGTGCAAAGAGTTATTGGGTAACCCTACACTACCAGAGTAAAAGTGCAGTGTGTTTAATGTTCATATTTAGCAGTATGATAGCGTGAGGGAAGAAACTCCTTCTGAGCCTCTCTGTTTGTGTCATCAAACTGCGAAATCGTCTGCCTGACTTCCTATAGTGTGTGGAGTGCCACTGTGGTCATGACAGCAAACCACACACCATCACATTAAAGAGACAGTAAGATGCCAATTTTAAGCGTCCTATCACTGTTTATAAGTTACGGACAACAGGTTTAAATGCATGCAAGGTCAAAAAACACTGTAATTTTCTCAAAATATAAATTTAAAATTACCCCATTTCTCAGAGATCCCAAAACGATTCGTTTGAAGCCATTCAGCAACTCAGTTTGCCTAAACCCCACCTTTTAGTAGCCTACACTGCTCTGATTGGTCAACTTACACAGACACAGTCTCAGCACAGACCACAGATCAGTGGTTCAGACCAACAATAGTGCCAACAGGATTTATCGAGAAGACATTATCGACATCAATACATCATTCATCATTATAGGTGCTCTAAGCGAATTCATGCGTTTTAGACCATAAAACATTTTTTGTTACATACAGCAAACATCTCCTCACTATCTGCTTGCTATCTGACCGCTGATCAAACTGTAAAAAAACGCGATCTCTGTAGACAGCCCAGGCAATAACAACACAGTGGCCAAACCTAGCACCACGAAACATAACAAAGTGTTCCAGCCAATAAACGACAAGAAGAATTTGGGGGTGGGGGTTGGGCGCATTAATAAAAGCATGGAAGGGAGAGGGAGGGGGAGGAGTTAGCTACGCTCCGTTTGTTTGAAAACAGTTCAAAAATCAACAAAATGTGACGTCGCACAGATTCGCTTAGAGCGCCTTTAATCCAAGCAATAAAAATGATGATAGAAACTAACATTTTACACTCATTTAAGCATTTATGTAAGCTAACCGGGCTATAGCAAAACCATAAGTGCACATGCGCTAGCCACTTGCTAACGTGACTCTCTGACAGTATATTAAGAGTTTAAAAAACGAAATCAATAATACACATCATTTATCATTAGTCCAAGCAATAAAAACGACTACAGAAACTAAAGTTTTTACACTCATTTAAGCAAGCATGTAGCTATAATCATACTTACAGGTTGTGGTTAGGAGGCGCATGTTGTTCCAAATAAAGTGGGTACTGAACCATATTTCATTGCCAAACGTCTATTAAATCCCTCCCTGAAAAAGTAATTGAACCACTGATTCTTCACAGCCAAACGTTTAGTATATCACTCATTGAAAAAGTAATTTTAACCACAGATTCTTTATATATCTTCATTCTTTGGTAATGAAAACAACACAAAATGAAAACACTACGTGATATGATGTTTACGCACTAATTAGCTGTGGGCCGGTCACAGTTTTCGTTTCTCCCGCGGGAAAGGCTGTAGGCAGAGATTAGTATCTCGTGTGACGTGGAAGTGTTCATGTGACGTGGAGAAAGTCAGGCAGGAGATTCAATCCATATGACGACTCGTTTCGAAGCCAACCATGATATTACGAAGTCTCTTTAAACAAAAAACATCTTCTGTTGGCAAACGCTAGTTATTACGGCACAGGAAAAGTACTACTGCTCTCTATGACGGTAACTAGAAAAAAAACGCATCTTTAATATATATATATCAGAAACAATGCAATTTAGTATTACATAAACATAATAACACAACACATATTGAAATGAAACTTTTTTTATAGTAAAACATGCCCAAAATAGCCCCTTATCCTTTCTTAGACTCACCTCATTATTTATTCATTCAAATACAACAGCCAATGGCAAGTCTCCAGCAGCATTTAATTTGTTTGTTTTCGACATAGTTCTGTTTATTAAAATTAGAATATGCAGTTTGGTTGTGGCATACTATATAGTGGATATAAATGATATAAGATGGTTATACAGTAAATATACAGTATTTGTGACAGCTGAGCGTCGTGTGCAGTTGTAAAATCAAATTTTAGCGGTTTTG
The DNA here is from genome assembly GCF_027580225.2 of Misgurnus anguillicaudatus. Taxonomy (NCBI): domain Eukaryota; kingdom Metazoa; phylum Chordata; class Actinopteri; order Cypriniformes; family Cobitidae; genus Misgurnus; species Misgurnus anguillicaudatus. Next base: position 17,324,138 of record NC_073351.2, read on the forward strand.
TCATCGTCATCGACTTTTAACTTCAGGAGGAGCTGTCACTCCGCAAGGTCATCCTAAGGTAAAACTTTGTATTTTATAATGATGCGTTGAATTATAATATCTTATTTGCAATGTTATGAACAAAGCAGTGCGATTTATCTTTGGACTTGTCGCAAATCACACTCGCAGTATTTTAGGGCTTGTGCTTTTGTCTGGTGCTGTTACAGGATAACCTTTGACGAATTTGTCATGCATGTCACATTGCTTTCATGATGTTTCAAAATAGATTATTTAAAGCGTTGTGCTTTGTTAGATATTTGAGCATGGTTGCTGCAGCAAAACTACATTAAGTGTAATCATTATAACATTTTATATCATTATAAATCTAATCGCATCTACTTTTAAAATGTGAGCGTGCAAAATGACATATAAATGGCCCTTTATTATTAGACATATGCAAAATAATATTGGGTCGAAAATCCGTAATTTTAGTGTATGAATCATTTTAGTCAAGAAATGGCTGCCCACCCAAAATCCTGACTGCCCCCCAGTCCAGCAAGCCTAGTACCGGGCCTGATATAGAAAAAATACGGAAAAAGAAGGGCATTTTCATTCAGTAAGCTGTCACTGATGACAGACTACCTAATAAGCGTAAATCCATTGTCATAAGGCGGAAGCAGCATTAAAGTGCAATAGTAGTGGCACAGTCACACAGCATGAGTCAAATGTAATCATGGCACATTTGGGGTTGTGAGATAATGTTCATCTACTTCAGATAAAACACAAGTAAATAAATCAGATTTTCATATTAAGAAATCAGCAAGTCACTTGACTGCATATGTTGTGATAAATCGGATGTACTTTAGGGCTCAGGAGTAAGCTGTACGATGTGCATTGTCATAAGGCGGTTTGCGCTGAGCGAAACCATCGTGGAAGAAACAAAGGGGCTTTAAACTCATAACCAGGCACGTGCAGAGGGGGGGGGGGGGCGGGGGCGGCGGGGGCCCAAGCACCTGCCCCTTTACCCCTGGATGACCAAAATGCCCTTTTTGTCAAGGCATTTTTTTGTAATTAAATGCCCTTTTGTGAAGGCCTGCCCAATGTAACTATTAGTAAAATTAATAAAAAATAATTTAGCCGTAAATAAAATTAGTCACATGATGAAGTATTGACCTTTCATTGGCCAATCTCTTTAGGGACGATCACTAGTTCACAGCGCTAGACACTGTGCGCAGAACAGGGAGGATCCCCCTCGAGCCGGCATTGAACCGAAGCGGTATGCTTAATGTTAACCTTACTTATTATTATTATTATTATTTTACAAGAAAGACGTGAGGAGAGCATGCACAGCTTTTGTTTATTGCTGTCTATGTGTATTAACATCTCTAGAACGTTAGATGCAAACAGGGCTCTCAAGTCTCATGCTTTCGGCGTGAGACACACGCATTTCAGCCAGTTCACACGCCACACCTTGTATTTCTCACGCTGAAAATAAAACATATCTTCCCATATAAAAACAATGCTGTTCTAATGTCATCCACCTATCACGCTGAGTTTGTTGGAAGAGCAAGATCCAATAAATACGGTAAAAAACACTTAATTTTTGTATCATATTGAATTTACGATTCCTGGACTCGCCTTTGATAATAGACAATGTGAGCTGATAGTGCTAAATTATGTAGGCTACTCTCTTTGTATACAAATTTCGAACAGGATTAGAATTGAATTATATTTTAAATATGACAACAAAAACACAAGCCTGTAAACGTAATAATATCCTAACTGCATATGTTGACACACACAAACACAAAAAGTAATGCACTGTAAGTCGCTTTGGATAAAAGCGGTTGCCAAATGCATAAACATATAAAACTCTGCATATATAGATTTTTCTGTCTCACTCTATTTGCAAGGAAAATAAAGAAAAACATTACTTAAAATCGTCTTTCTATTCTTTATTACTTTATTATTTGTTTCAGTTGTGTGCTTGCGTGTCAGCGAGCAAAGTGCCCTTTTTATTCTTTGAGCACCTGCCCCTCCAATGGTCTCTGCACGGCCCTGCTCATAACGTAAATGAGGCATACGTCATCGCGTCACTTTATCATTTATATCGCAAACTTACATTTTTATCATATAAAAAATTATACCGGTGTTATCATAAACGGTATGATATGGCACATGTGGGTGCGTTTGTCCTCGGGGTTACCTCCACACAACAAGATTTTTGATCGTAAATATTTCACATGCTCGACTTGCTTCTGTGCAGATTGAGATGTTCTTAACACACCACTCACCACAGGAAAATCTGATAAGATAATCGGTTCAAACATGAAGACGATCTGGACTTTACGTACAGTAGGATTGTTGTAAGGGGGGAAACCGGACCAAATTCAGCCCGATTGGATGATTCTCGCGAAATTATTCTCGCGACTTTCTTATGAGGTGTCATGAAACATTTTGATTAAAAAAGTAAATGCAAAGTAAGAGTATCAAAATAAGAAGCATACAGTTACAAACATCTCTTCACATACTATTTTACACATGATTAAATGACATCATACAAACCAATTTTGTTGTTTTTTCCACATTTAAGGGGAAAACTTTCATTAACGCAACGTGTCCATGACTGAATTTGGGTTCTTTGACATGGAAATGTTTATAATTAAAAAATCTAAAAAATCAAAAGCTTCAGTGCATGTTACTATAAACATTTACAGTAAAGAAACATGTGGTATTTGGTGATCATTAGTAAATGTAGAGACAATAATAAGGAATATAAATGTGTCCAAGAAAAATTTTCTTATCAACCGCAACAATTTTCAATCATTGTTTAAGCTCTCAATGAACTAACATTTTTAAAAAAATAGTTGGAAGGGACATAATTGACTGTGACACTCAAGATGGCTACCAGGTACCAAGCGGTTCTTATTTTTTCTCTGCAGATAAAAGTTGAAATTTTGTTTGTCATAGTACCTAGACAACTTTTTAGTTCTCATTACCGAAACATGAGTTCGTAAATGCATATATTTAATGTAATATCATGTTGCGGTAATTATATTTTTTATAATGATAATCTAAAAAATGTAACTAATTCTATACGAAATCTTTTTTAAATCCTCTGAATATAATGGTTATAGTAAGTTCAGACCTTAAACTTATGTGCAAAAAAAGGCTTCAAGGGCTTTTTAAAAAAATCTGATGCTGGACACCTTCTAAATCTGGATTTCGCGAGAATCACCCGATTATCTTGTGGTGTGTACCCGGCTTTACAGTACAATGGCCAGGGTCATTCAGAGGTTTTACAAGACCGTTTTCACGGTCAAATTACTTTAAAGGTTGCAAAAGAAGGTCAGATTGTCAGTGAACCGCCAAAATTCCACCCACTGCAACAATTTGGTTTTTATTGCCATAACCACACATGCTGGACACCATATGAGCCAAACAAGTTTATGTTTAAGTTTGTCTCATTAGATGACAGGACATGGTTCCAGTAATTCATGCACTTGGACTGTCTTCAGCAAAGTGTTTGTTTGTTTTCTTTTGAGCCAGCTTTAGAAGAATTCATAGAATTCCTCTGGGACAACAGTGATTCGGACCGAATTGTTGCAGTGTGCTGGGTATGGTCTGAGCACTGACAATCTGACCTTCTTATTATTTTGTGACATACTATAATTGATACCTTGTTGTGATAAAAAAGAGACACTGTGCAGATGTTTAACTCCTGCCTCAAATGTAAGCAGGAAATCATACCGAACACACTTACTGTAATGATATAAACTAAGCCGAACATAAAACATCATCTGAAAATATCAGTTAACACATGGGTTGGGTTCGTGTACAGTAAATAGTTTCCAGTGCTGTTTTAGCTGGGGAATTTTTGGCTAATGATTGGTATATCCTGCCCAGAATGTCATGAGAATCAAATATTCCCACTGAATATTTTTTGTGGTTGTTAAGTATGCTTGGAATCCCAAAGGCAAACAGGTGCTGGTGTTAATAAGAATAAAGGGATACCACAGGAGCTTGCTGTTTTGGCTGAAGCTGATAAAAAAGTTTGTGTAAAGTTGCCTAAAATGCTGCATTTTTGAGTTCTTGTTCTGTAGTTTGGCTAGATGTAGTGTTTAACATTTAAATCTGCACTTAAAGCAACCAGATTGAAGTATTCAAATTCTCATTGACTATCTATTATAAAAAATAGAAAGATTAATATGAAACACTTTACACTTTTGTTTTTACAGGACATGCTTATGCACATTTTGTAGACACAAACGCTTAAAGCCTCGTTATTTTGCCAAGTTGGCCATGGATTAACATTCTTGAGCCTGCAACAGCATTCCTCATACCCATTAAATTCCTATTAAAATGTTAGTAGCAGGGGTAAATGCTGGTAAATTTACACTGTGTTGCCAAAAAGCATCATGCACAGAACTTTTCAGGCTCTTGAAAGTGTTGGCTTTTAATGTGTTCAGCGGTTAGTCCATGTATTAGATAATACAAATAATGAGTTAATTGAAAAAGAGACAAATAATATAGTGAATAACACAAGTATGCAGATAATATCTTATCAGAAGGGATTCGATTGTCGAAGTAGTTTGATGCTAGAACATATTTCCATTGTTCATAAAATGTCTTTATTGTTAGATCTTGGACATTGTCTAACAAAAATTTTGTTTAATATTTAAAGGCACACTATGTAATCTTTGCCGATAGAGGTATTAAACAACAATGGCATAGCCTGATGACTCTTTGAAAGGTGTGTGAAAGGTTTTGACTTTTTTGTAGATAAGATAAGGACAATTAGACAAAATATTATGCCATCAAATTATGACCTCACTGTTTTTTTTTAGAGCCCATGAATATTTTTAGCCACACTGTAAAAAAAATGTTGGCTCAATTATTTTTAGTAACTAGTTTCACAGATATGTTATGTTCACTCAACGTCTGTCTCCAAAGTGTTACCTGAATTGTTGTTTTTTAGTTGGCCCAAGCATGACTCAAATATAAAAAAGTATGTTTGCTCAACTAGCTTGATAGTTCATTCAACTAAAATGTTTGAACTTTTAAAAACTTACAACAAAGACTGAGTCAATTAAAATGTAAGCATTTATTTATCAAATAATTTTTGCTGGTGTTGTTAACAAAATGATTAACATCAGTCACATACAAACTAAAGCTTTTAATTCATAACAATCCCTTATCATACAGACTAAACATACAGAATTAAGTTTACTCTAAATAGTGAGCATAAAACAGTCCAAAAAGCACTTCAAAGTCAGTAGTCAGAAAATCTGCAAGGCCATTTAAGATAACTTCCTCTTGCTACAAGAGGAGACCGTCTCCCATGCATCCTTCTGGTCTGCCTCTCCACATCCTCACCGCTATGGTTTGATAAACAGAGGAATATAAATACACACACACATACATAAATGTTTAATATAATAAAGCTTGACAGTGAAAGACTTATTCCCTCAGACATCACACGTAATTAAACACTGGGCTTATCGGACAGGGCTTATCACTGACTAAAATACTGACATCTTTTAACATATCAGTCCTATTGTTTTGCCCCAAATGCACACCAGTGTTGTATTTTTTAAGGTTTGTTTGTCAGTCCGGTAAACCTCCCCTATATGCCTAGGCTATCTTTACTAAAATAACTCTATGTTGCCCATCCAACATTTAATTAATTGGATTTTTTACAGTGCAGTTTAACTTTTCAGTCCTTTCCTTCCCTACTCATTTTACATTTAGGCCATGTTTACATTAATGCGTTTACATTTTAAAACACATTATTTTTGCCACGCTTACCCCTTTCATTTAGACTACTCCGTTTTTGACCCTCATAAATGGAGTCGTTTGTAAACGCTGCAGATCCTGTTTTAGTTTAAGAATTCTGGGATTGCACTGCAGTTTAGACTGAGTCTTATGTAAACGAACAGCTGGTTTTAACGTGACAAAGATTTGCAATGCTATATCAGATTGTTTTTAAGATGTATCCTAATAGAAAATGTCTGTTTGATATTTATGTTTGAGTATTGTTGGGTTTGAATATTTATTATATTTATATATATATGTTTTAATTTAATTTAATTATTTAATTAAATATTTTGTGAGCGCAATCGCACCTGAGCGTGATTCAAAAAGAGAGATGTCAATTGCGTAACCACTCACCTTCATCTGCCTCCATAAAAACCTTTTGATTCGCGCAGCTGGGTTACGTGAATGTCAGAGCTGCACACGTGACAGACCAACTAAGCAATATGATGGCATGTGAGAGGGCTTTGTGTAATCGCGCAACAATTGACTCACAGACTTAACATGTTAAGAGAGCGCTTTACATTGACCAATAAGTACAGTGCGTGCTTCTTGGGGGGTAGGGAAGGGGGACAATCGCACTGGGGCATGGTTTGGTTTGGATAATATGAGTGCGCCCTTAAAGGGTAACACTAAACTAGACAAAACAGACTTGAATAAACTAACTAGACTTGATATAACTTGATTTGATGTGATGTGATGTGATTTGGAATTGATTTGATTTATACAAAAACTCACGTGGAAACAAACTCTTCAGAAACAGACGATCGAGCACAGGACAAAAACCCAAGGGCATTAAATTGGGGAGCAAATCAAGAGGGTAACAGGTGACATGAATCAAACAATAACGTGATTAAAGAGTAGATGAGGGGGCGGGGTCAGGAGACGAGACAGAAGGCACATGACCTACAAAACATGGGAATCCTGTCACTAAGGCTCTGGCCCTGTTTACACGTACATGGTTCTTTTGGAAAACTGAGACATTTTCCTTCGTTTGCGCCCTTTGTTTACATGCAAATGGAGAATTCGCCTCTGAAACCGATTCTTTCTAAAAACTCCGGCCAGAGTCACCACCAGCGCCGCCGTTTTTGGGTCTGACCTGGCGAACTGCTGTCTGGTTAGAAGAACTTCGAAAATGAAGTGGTTGTCCCCCATGAGTGGCGTGAAAATTTTAGGATGTCAAGGTCATCGCTGGTGTCACTCTCCGAATTGCTATGTCCCTACATCGAGGCTGAGACGACTGTCATGCGGTCATAAAAAAAGGGTGCCTGCACCTTATATTACATGTCCGACGAGGGTAGACTGCGCAAGACAGCCAAAGCTTTCAGTCTTTGTGAAGCAATAGCTGTCCATTTAGGTCTTATGTAGATACAACTGCCCGCATCCAAAAATTTTCTGCAGGAAATGGTGCAGAAATTTGAAGAGGCGCATGACCTCCCTCAATGCATAGCTGATGGCACACAGGTGGAAATTAAGCAGCTGTAAATTCCACAGACTATGTCAATAGAGGTTCAATTTAAACATGCAGGCTACCTGCGACTATAAATACTGTTTCTTTAATGTGGTAGTTAAATGGCCTGGGAGTGTTCACGACGCCCGCATTCTTTGCAAATTCCACACTCAACAGCCATGAAAGATGGAAAGATCCTATCATGTCCCAAGCAAATACTTGAGCATGAAGAGGCCATACCAGTGTACTTAGTTGGAGATCCATATCCTCTGCTCCCATACCTAATGAAAGAGTATGCGAATGGGGGGACCAATGTTCAAGAGTAGTACTTTGGACTGTCTTTGTGCCGTGCACGAATGGCTATCGAGTGCGCGTTTGGGAGGCTGAAACGGCCGGTTTGGAGCCTGAGAAGAGCAATGGACACCTTAATGACCTTCACTTCATCGTATATGCATGCTTCGTCCTGCATAATTACAGCAAGGCTGCTATGAACACTGTGGATGTCACCAGGATTACAGTACACTCTAAAAACAAACGGTGCTATATAGCACCAAAAGTGGTTCTTTGCTCGTAATCATAGAAGAACCGTTTTTAGTGCCATATAGCACCGGTGAAGCACCAGTATAGAACCTGTGTAGAACCAAATAGTGCTATGTAGAACCATATGTGGTGCTATATGGCCCCTATTTGGTTCTACACAGGTGCTTCACTGGTGCTTCACCGGTGCTATATGGCACTAAAAATGGTTCTTCTATGATTACGAGCAAAGAACCACTTTTGGTGCTATATAGCACCGTTGATTTTAGAGTGTAGCCTACTTCATTTAAATTGATACATTTTAGTACAGGCTAATGTTTGTATGTAAGCATTTTTCTTTAAAATGTTGTTCTTTGTATTTTGTGGGCCACGTTTACAGTAACAAATGGTCAGTGGTTTTATAGTTGCCCCAGCATGCTTCACTATGTGAATCTTACACAATTACAGACACAAGTCTGAATGCTTTTCAACCAGTTTGATTCTGATCAGACACAAGAATTGTCATTACAGCATTAAAGAGAACAAACACTGTACAAATAAAAGGCCTCTGTACTGCTTACTGCTTATAACTAACATATATAACAAAACAATAAATGAATGAGCATTCAAGTGACTTTCCAAGAGGCTTCAAGAGGTTTGTTTGAGCTTATTTTTATTTGATTAGGACAATGCACATTACATTTCTGTAAATGCACCAGTGTTAGCCGGGTGGCTAATTTTCAACTGTAGTTCTAGTAACTTAGCACATTGCAATAAACAAATTGTATAACTGTTAAAAAATAGGGCATACGAACAATGTTCAATTGAACTCAATTTAGTATTCAAATGACCTCAACGGTAAAAAAAAAAACATTCCAAAGGTACATTTAACACTTAACCCAAAAAGGTGCTATTTCTGTAAACTCTTATTGCAGCTGCAAAGATATTAGACAAGCCTTTATAAATACTTTCCTTTAAAAGTGCAATTTGTGTAAACTGTTATTACAACTGCTGAAACATTAGACAAGCTAGTATACTTGCCTTTTTACAATCAAAACGTAGCCGTGGCCAGCAGAAACAACCAAAAGATTTTCAATCTTTCTTGAAAAGTGCGTGGGTGTACGAGAACTGCCCTGGGCCCTCAACAGATATGAAGGACACTTTGTGTGCGTGTGTTCTATTTCCTGAGGAGGTTTGGGAGAATACATGATGTATTTGATTTGGCAGGTATGACGGCTTATTTCCTTGCTGGGCTAGTGTTGTAATCGTAAATTCTAGCTTTTATTGACATTTAGCTCTGTCTATCTACAAGATAGTGGCTCTCTATCTCACTCAGTCTCTCTGTCTCTCGTATAGGGCTTTTTTATTGCATAGTACCCCACGGGGGGCTTTTCCACTGGGTGCAGTAGTAGTACCGATACTTTTTTTTAGTACCACCTCGGTTGAATTTCCAAGCAAGCCAAGATGATACCAAAATGTGACGTGAAAACACTGCAGATCAATGACTGGTCTGAGAGAATCATCACTACCAGTGTCATCGCAATAATGTAAAAGATTAACTTTACCCTTATGCTAGCTTGCACTGTCTCAAATAACCAATTGTCATCTGTGCTTTGCTGTAAGTTCCCAAACTCCCTTTTAGCTATGAAAAATATTCACAGGTTGAGAATCAAGAACACCATGGGGTGGTTAGTTTATTTAGGAAATATAACTAGATTTAACAAACATACCTTACTAAAAACATTGCCTGTGTGCATTTTGAGGCAAAACAAAGGGCACTGATGTATTTTAAGATATGTTAGTGCAAGTTGTTGTCAGTTTGGACAGCTCTTAAAAATGTTTTAGTCTAGGACTAGTCTAATCCCTGTCCGGGAAACCGCCCCCATAACAGTTTTTTCCAGACTTGCAGTTTGTGGCGGCACATTTGCGACAAGCACGTCAGCATTATATGCTTAAATGCAGCTTCAATGAGGCTTAGCTGAAAGTGTCGACTGACGCCACGGGTGTTTGTACAGAATGTGAGACAGAGGTAGTGATAAACACGATGTGCAAACATCTATTTGTAGTGGTCAATCAAAATTTTGTGAAAATGAGATTTTGTAAGATAAGTTAATGTGTGGGAATGTATTCCAACAACGCTCTCACTTGTATGATGCCACAGCAGTTGGCAGCGCAAATATAACGACATGCCTATAGTCCTATGGAATTGCTATAATCTGATGGAAAAGCTAACCAAGCCAAAGTGCGGTGAGCTGAGCCGACCGAAACCGTGGGGTACTATGCAATGGATAAGCGCCATTAGATGTAGGCCGAAATGACACAAAGTTATCACACCACATCACAAACGTATCCGTATAAAGAGGTCAACACCAGTAATGACCTATGAACACCGGTGAAACTAATGACCTATCCGCCCTCTTCGGCTCATTAAAGACCACTCTTGCCGCTGCATTTTGGATCATCTGTAGAGTTTTGTTTGTGCAGGATGGGAGTCTGGCCAACAGCGCATTGCAACAGTCCAGTCTGGACAAGACAAGATCCTGGATTAGGACTTGTGTAGCATGCTCCGATACACAAGATTGTTAATCAGACAAAGCCCTTTGGGTCTCCCTGTGACATTATTCCTCCACCTCTCCTTAAAGAAAAAAATTGATGTAGTTGGCCCTGCTCTTAGTTTTTATTCCAGCGCCTGAAAGTCAGAACTGTACCAAACCCCTTTTAAAAAGTCCAAATTTGTCCAACAATCTTATCTAGGGCGACCATAAGTGCCCTTTTTAATAAAGGCATGTTCCAGAAGGTTTATTATTTTAGGTTCTATTTCAGAATAGCCACCATTATATTTCAATTTAAGAATGAAACTACAAGGATTGTATATGTTTTAAACTGAAATGTTAGAACCTCGATGATACATTCAGTTGACAAGTACGACTTCCTGAAGACACCCTGAAATCCTAGCCAGAACTGAGAACTTTTTATTTATATTTATTATATGCGGTGCTCTGTGGAAAATAAACCAGATAATGGCACATGGCTGTTTAACCCTATCCTGCCAGCTTTTAAAAGTCTTTCCGAAGTGTTGTTAAATTAAGCTCGTAACTTTGCACAGTCAGCAAAAAGGTATTAAGCCAGCTTACGTTAATATTAAATTCAGATAGTTTTGTTAGATCCGTCTGTTGTTCTTACCGGATATTCACGGAGCAGAGTTTTCTCCGCAGCCCCGGCATTATTGTAGTCAGAAGAGCAGGCTTTCACCAGAGCAGATAGGGTAAATGTGGTTGTGGTGTTTCTTCACAAAAACATCTCAAACTTAATAAAGAAGATACTGAGTACTGTGCAGTTAGTTACATGAAGGCTATGTTTTTTCATTCGTTCCGGACTCTCACTTGGTCTTTCAAGTCTGTTTACATGATGATAGCGTACTTTACGTCAAGTCCTCAAACTTTAAACTTTGCTTGGGTTAGGGGTTAGAATATAATATTTGGTATCATGTAATTTCTGTAAGATCAACTTGACCAATGACCAACTTGAAACCAAGGATTTGACTCTGCATGGCGTTTTGAAACCATTTTTCTGTAGTTTCTGTAGTTTTTAACTTAAAAATGGATAATAGTGAGGAAAATAGGCAATTTTGCAAGGTCTTGGCCATGTTAGTGGTTGGATTCTTACTTATTGTATGGTGTGGACAGGTGTCTTTATGCAGCTAACGACTTCAAACAGGTGCATCTAATTTAATAAATGGAGTGGAGGCAAAAAAGATGGGAAATCTAATAAAAAATCAAGAAATTACAAACATTTATAAAAAATAACAAAGTTGCACATTAAGTAAGGTCTAAAATCATTAGGTACAGAAATTGAATCAAATGAATAATAACACTGTATTTACTGTATTGTATTGTATTTATTTCTTGACAAGAATGGGACAACATTCCTATTCCTAAACTTGAGCACCTTGTCTCCTCAGTCCCCAGACATTTGTAGACATGGCCGTGTCACAACTTTTTTTTGTGTGTAGCTCTCCTGAAATCCAATATGAGCCAATATTTGGCATAACATTTCAAAATGCCTCACTTTCAACATTTGACATGTTATCTATATTCTATTGTGAATAAAATATAAGTTTATAAGATTTGTAAATTATTCCATTCCTTTTTTACTCACAGTTTCTACAGTCCCAACTTTTTCTGATTTGGGGTTGTAGGTTAAAGGTAGGGTAACACATTTTGAAAAATGCTAATGGTAGCCGCCTAGCAATGAAATCCCGATCCCACCTCCAAGTCAAATCGCCATCCAAAGTCACACCTCTTTCAAAACACATCCGCGAATCACATGCAAACCGAGGGTCATGATCCATACAGATCACGGATCAACTGCAATCCGTTCAGCACTACTGTACAGCACATTGGGCAGCTGTAGTTGTTTTAAATAGTGCTTTATAAATTAATTAAGATTGAGATGCATTCCCAGGCACTTCAGTAGGCCTTTAACATTTGTAAACATTAACAGTTTACAGATTTTTAAATAAACACCTGTTTGGTTTAAATAAAAACAAACAAACATGAGGGAATAACGGAAATTGCCATGCCAACTTGCTAGTGTAACCAAAACCTTGCAATTCTTGTCCCGCCACCAGGGTTTCCTGATTGGTCCACTGTTGGAACTGTCATTGATGAGCTGCGCTTGTTGAAAAAGTTAAAAATATTTTAACTTGACACAGTGTCTCAAAAGTTATTGGTTGTCCCAGTGAGATGGTCAAAAAGATGCGAGACGTGTTTGAGCAGTCAAACACACATGTTTAAATGAAAAGCAATGTAGCACAGTAAAATGGAAAAAAATTGTTGCCTTTAGCACCTTTGCTAAACACACACTGAAAAAGAATTGTTCATTGAATTTAATGAATTTTTTGGGGTGGGTGGTTGCAGTCGATTTGTTTAAGCTTCATTTAAGCAAAAATGATTAGTAACGTAAAATAAAATATAAAACTTTTGTTTAAATGTAGCTTAAATAAATTGATTGCAACCACTTACCTTAAAAATTTTTATTAAATTCAATGAATCATTTTTTTCAGTGCACTTGCGGTCTAACACCTAATACACTGAAAGGAATGATTAATTCAATTTGCTCTTTTTTTTTGGGATAGGTGGTTGAGATCAGTTTATTTAAGCTACATTTAAAAAAAATTGAAATACAAAACAAAACTAGCATTTTTTGTTTAAATGTAGCTTAAATGAGTTGATTGCAACCGCTTACCTTAAAAAATTGAGTAAATTGAATGAATCATTTTTTTGTGTATGTTCATGTGGGAACTAGGATTTGAAGTATGTTCTGCATGTAAAACAAACCTACTGTTAACTACTGAAGATTGCATTTGGTACACATGTGCACCTAATCGGAAGTCCTCTACCAAAATGTTTGGATAGGTGTACCGTTACACCCCTAATATATCATTTAAAGGACATTAAATTAATTTGATTTACTGAATGCTCTCAGCACGTATACCTTCAAATTATGAAATAGCTTTGCTTCAAATCCGGTTAATACCCACCTCAGGCCATTCAGACCGCTTTTTTGGCAGAATTCAAATGGAGGTTTTTGCCATGTTATTGCATTTAACCACTGCTGTCGTCATTTTGTTCTTTGAAAGAGGCAACAGGTGTGAGTTAAAATTTAAAATTGGAGCCTGTACTAACACAACAAAATTAAATTTGATGACTTTATGTCTATTTGTATTGGCTGCCCCCAGTTTTCCGTTTGTTTTTCCTCCAGGTAGGGACATGACGTAAATGTGGTGTTGGCACTAAAAGGGTCTATATGTAGCAGTAGGGTATTACACTGACTACAAAAATGCCCATAAACATCAACATTCACAGTTTGCTTTTTGATTAAAAGACAAGTTTGGGTTTGCGTTTGTTGAATCTGTAAAAATTTGCCCTGGGCTAACTGGCTAATGGAGCCAAACAGCATTGTTCTTTGTTTGTTGTTGTAACATAAAAAGTATGATTAAAATTGTTATTAGAAAACACATCATCAAAGAATAATACAAGTTGGTGGTCCATAATCAACAGGTTGTTCTGATAAAGTGGGTGCCGCTGCATCATTCAGCGCTTTTGTGCAAATCCGGCATTGTACTCTCTTATGGGGGTTACACTCTAAAAATGGGGTTCGTTTTACATAGAGAGGTGGGGTAAAGCAATTTTTATCAGAGCTTCTCAGTAAGTTTAGTCCAGTCTAAATGCTCCATGTCAGTAATCATTACGGACAATGTCAGTAAAGATTACAGCGACTTTTACCTTCTGTAAAAAGGTCCGGAGAAATTACCTCAGGTTATACTAATCCAGTGTAAATACACTGTAAAAAAATTCAGTAGAAATTACAATGTTATTGCAGCTGGGTTGCCGGTAATTTACCGTGGATTTACATTTATGTTATTTGCTGGCGGGAGTTTGTTCAAAGTTAAATGAATTTTGAATATTGACGGGTCTTTGTCTTTACAGAGTAAAACTATACAATAACAGCCTCATGCAAAGCATTCTGGGAACCAGAAATCATCATCAACATTTTTCTGTTTTTTGCTTCAGATTTTGTTTCCCAGAATGTTTTGCTTAATGCTGTTTTTTTAGTTTTACTCTGTAAAGACAAAGACTTGTAAATGTTTAATGTTCATTTAACTTTGAACAAACTCTTGCCAGTAAATAACATAATTGTAAATCTATGGTAAATTACCGGCAACCCAGCTGCAATTTCTACGGAATTTTTTTACAGTGTAGTAGACCAGCTGTAAATATACACGTAAATTGCGTCATTTCCTTTTAATTTGCGGGCTTCTTTTATATAAAAGCACACTTGCGTTCTAGCTGGAAAAACAAGTCAGTGGCAAGTCAGTTCCTGAATAACACGACACAAACTTTTTTTTAAAAAGTCAAATTTATTTCTCAGGGGCACGGAACTGTTTCTGAAACTGAGGAAATTCTGATTTGTGGGGGGAACCCCGAGCACAACCGCTTTCACGCTTAAAGGTGCAGTGTGTAATTTTTAGAAGGATCTCTTGACAGAAATGCAATATAATATAAAAAACTATATTATCAAAGGTGTATTAAGACCTTTCACAATGAACCGTTATGTGTTTATTACCTTTGAATGAGATGTTTTTATCTACATACACAGAGGGTCCCCTTACATGGAAGTTGCATTTTGGGCCGCCGTGTTTCTACAGAAGCCCTTTTTTTACTAAGTTGTCTCTGATGATGACCTGTTTGTCCGGTGGTGGCTACACAGTAGCTTCTCTATGTGTTTCAAAAGCCAGGGGTGAGCAGTGGACTGAGCCGTTGGTTGCAATTCACAAC
Organism: Misgurnus anguillicaudatus; assembly: GCF_027580225.2. Classification (NCBI taxonomy): domain Eukaryota; kingdom Metazoa; phylum Chordata; class Actinopteri; order Cypriniformes; family Cobitidae; genus Misgurnus; species Misgurnus anguillicaudatus. The sequence continues at coordinate 17,339,237 of NC_073351.2, forward strand.
CTCACCACTAGATGCTGCTAAAATGTACACATTGCACCTTTAAGAGATTATCACGTGAAATAAAACAATATCCAATCAGAAAGCGAGACGATGGAAGATGGAAGCAGTAATGGCGGACCACAAAGTTCTGTATATATATGTGAGCAGTCACGAGCCACCACTTATTATATATAATAATAATAATAATAACTTAGATTTATATAGCGCCTTTCATAGTACCCAAGGTCGCTTAACAAATTGGGAGGGGGGAGTTAGGGGACAAAGGAGGTAGTGCAAAGAAATGTTTTGAGGTGCTTTTTGAACATTAACAGGGACAGGGCAGAGCGGACATGAGGTGATATATATATATATATATATATATATATATATATATATATATATATATATATATATATATATCGTCGCTGTCCGATGAAACTCACGTATGTTCATTTTGCCGATTTTGAGATTTTTCGACAGATTGAATGTCCAGGTTCATTTCCATATACAGTATGCGTCACATACCTGAATAGCCAATGAAAACTTGTGAAATCATGTCATCTGATTTTCACGTACCCGTTTGGTGTCAAAGCTGTCAATCACGCCGCATATCTTCTGCCTGTGAATCATCTCGCCGGTCTCGTAAAGTTTCATCGAACCTCAGCACTGGATGACTTTACTTCGAGGTAAACGTTTCCCCCGGACGCTAGACTAACATCTAGGAGTTACTTAATTACGGTAGGAATGTGCAAACAAAGTATCTGTCTAGCATTGGTGTTATTTACGCTGGGGATGTCCCCACCACTTTTTGAAAGCATTTGGTTAAAATGTTCTGAAAAATCAAGCGATGCTTAAGACTGGTTTTGTGGTCCAGGGTCACATATGTTGCGTTGTATGCTTATGGTGTGTTTTTGTTGTACATGTGTAATGAAATTCATTGTAATCATTTATTAAACGCGCTGCTGTTTTCTACGGTATGGTGCTTTGGCATTGTTCGGTTGAGCTGGTGTTGCAGGGACTGTTACATGTGTGATGTGTGCATTCGACATTGTTGAGGGTTTATAAATTTATGCTGAGTATTTTCTTGTTGTTGACTGATCTTTTGTCCCCACCACTTTTCAACACAAACTGACGCCCCTGTTGTGTAGCATTACCATGTCAGTGTATTGATTCATTGTCCCTTAATGGTTTGCGAGAGACATTTAATACACTTATAATTAATATTAAATAAAGTAAGCGTATTTAACTAAGACGTAGGCTATTTAATAAACTGAGCATATTCATCTGTCAATACGAAACGCGACTTGGCCATTCTAATTAATGATCGGAAGAACCCGTATCGATCAAAGTTACTGTAAAATATGCACGCATGTCCATTTCAACTCAATTTTGGTCAAATGTGGATTATATCATGACACTGGCAAGAATATGGTTACATGTAAATATGCCGTACCAAGTATGACAACGCTACATTCAACTGCTTTTGATATACGGTGTTTTTTTCACTTTCTGAAAAGTTACCGTTTTGGACATACGTGAGTTTCATCAGGCAGCGACGATATATACACATAGAATTTAAGGCTTTATTTTACCTGGCATACATGTTATTTAAAATTAAAATGTATTGTGTCAAATTGTTTTTATACGCATTAATAACACACATTAGTGTTACAATGGCGATACCACAAAACATGTTAAACTGTGGTATTTTTGCTTAAGGTTATTATTATACTGCCAAAATCTCATACCGGCCCATGCCTAATTAAAACAAATCAGAGCCACCAACTTCTCAAAAATATGAACATTTTTATTTCCATTTAGCCTTGGCCTAAGGTCATGTGATTGGTCTCTTTCGATTCGAAAATACCACGATTGGCCACAATGCTGACACATTTTTTTCAAACTCAGCTTACACTGTAAATTGGCTCATTACCAATTTTGGTTTCCATTTGTAAGACTGGTGGTTGAATGAAATAATTTGCATTATACATCACCAAAGTATGTTCGACAGATTTTTTTCTCAAAGTATTTTTAAATTTCCTATGTATACGTAACCAATTTGGGGCCACCTGGTACTCAAAAGCTGCAAGTGATGGCTATATCTGCTAATTTCATTTGCACTGGTTGTCTTAAATTAAGGCTGGGACAATTAATCGTGCAAATGCGCTTTTTCTGAATTAATTATTTTTTATAAATTACGGTAAAATGCCGCCACATATAAAAGCCAGAGTGCGCTCTCATGTCGAAACTCCATTTGTGCCACAGAAGTACCACCATTACAAACACTATTCCAGAAAATATCTACATAGCTGTTTTTCAGATTGTTTTAGGTATTTTCATGATAATAAAGAATATTTTGAAATATTGTGTTTCACGAGCTTTTTTAAATGCACGTCATAAACGACTCAGACTCATAATGATTTTAGATTGATAAGGACTTCCTACTGATCAAAGACCTGTAGTACACACACAAGCTGCGCATGAAACACAGAATCAGAGTCTTGCGATTCAGAATCGATTTCACACAGTTATTTTTAATGGGAAACGCGATGCATCGTCACAGCCCTATCTTAAATGTAACATTCTGTTCTGTTCTTTAAAGAGGACTCAGGATACTCTCAGGATATCAGGTGTATTTGTACAGCCTCCAGCTGTATTTGCCAGTTGTATTTATTTCCGCATTGTTTATTTAGTCTCTTTTCCTTTTCTGACGGTATGAACATACTAATTCTCTGTTGTCGGAACTTTTAACTCTTTTTAACAATTGCACATAAACGGTCAAAACCTGATCTAGAGCAGGGGTGGGTTTCTCCGTCTTCCCTCCCCTTTCCTCACTGTTTTTCTCAATATTTTGAATATTATTTCCCATTTTCTTTATCTACGGCAGGAGAAGAACTGCATAGCATCTGCTACTTGAAGCTTTTCCTAAGAAGACACCGTGCTTTCATCAAGTAGGTCTTGCAGACTGCATTTTTTAAAATACTACTGTACATTATGTGCTTTATTTCTGCTCTTGCATTTATTTAGCCACATTTTACAGATTTCAGTGCTAGACTTTTTCTGAATTTCTGATTTGTAAAAACATAGACTTTAATACTAAGATTCTAATCCTATATAGTGAGTATATATCATGGAAATCTCACGAGTGCATGTGTATTTTTAGTGATTTATTGAGGAAATGGCTAAGCTTGATTTAAACAGGCTTTATAAGTGTCTTTTTCCGTATCAACAGCAACTCAATTGTCCTACGTAAAGTATATGTGATCTGCTTTTAAAACATTTTTCTCATAACCCACATGTTTATGCATGCAAATACCATTAATATGCTGCATAGCTAAGAAAGTAAGTCAAAAATGCCTGTGTGTCTGTCTGTGTGTGTATTTATTTATTTGAGAAGCCTGCAGATTGCCTGAATATACCAAGCCACTGAGATTATGAAAACAATTGCAAATCCTGGTGTCCTATGATTTAAGTTTTTGATATTTATTAATCTCATCTTTCTGTGTTTTTCCTCCAGTCCTTTTCAAATAATCTTCAAGGCTTTCCCTGTCTAAAACAAGAAAAACTACGGTCGTTCAGAAGTTAAAGTGGCATACATTGTATCTTGACACCCTGTTTCGCTTTAACATATGTTGCGTGAACTGCATTTCTGACCAAATTCCCCAAGCTCTTGTTCGGACGCAGCCTGGACTACTGTGGAGACAATGTGATGCACTGTACGTACAGTTCTGCCAGATTATGGACTATTAGGATTATGGGCCATTTAGAATAACCAAACTTTGTAGTTTTGTAATAAGGTTGTTTGATTGTGTGTCTGTATTTTTATTTCTCTTTCTATTATTTCATTGTAATACTGTGTGAAAATGTGAGAAAAATCCTACTGAAGGGTGGAGGGTTTAAGGGTATGTCTGATTTGGCCAGATGACTTGGGTGTTTCCGGTAAACACCCAAAAGAAACCTGGGAAAAATGTTATACAGTGCCATTTTGATTAGCTTTTGTTGATGTTTCCAGACATTTTTGTCTGTAAAATAAAGCTTGATGCAGGCTGTCTACGTTATTTAGACTGTGTCTAAGACACAAAATATGCAGAATCAAAAAGACTGTCGCCTATTTCCATGTCTGTGCATTGGGTGTGTTAATACCTCAAGGTGTTTTTAGTTTAAATGTAAAAAATATTTTCAATCATGTGCACTGGGTGTGTTAAGACCTTAGGGTGTTTTTATTTTAAAAAAAATATTTTCAATCATAACATACAGCAGAATGTAACTGGAAAATATGATACAAATAAAGAAAATGTATTGTCCACAACTCTCTTTATTTTCCTTAAGGTTAAAATTAAGTAGCAGAAAGCACCAGGTTCATGGATGCAGTTTTATAGACATGAGATTATGTATTGTGAACAAGCAGCTTCACTTTGTGAAATGCACTGCTTGAGACATGTTAAGGTTATTCATTGCTCGGATGTTTGAAAAAAATGGTACTTTGTAAGCTAACCATTTTAAAATTGGGTAACTCACTAACTAATAATCTTGCCGTGGTTATTTTTAATAAAAAAGTGGGCAGCGCCATATTTGAGCTTTTTGTTTAAGACTTCTGTTAAGCCATTAAAGTTATTTTTAGTCGTATTGCCACGACCACAAGTGTGCCGTTTTGACTGGCATGTAAATGTTTATTATGTTTATTATGAAATCCAGAAAGACCAGCAACATTTGTGCATTTAGGGGTTGCCATAACAAGCTGAGTGGATCTCTACAAAACATTTGTTTTGGCCATAATCCACGCACAAGAGCCAAATGTGGATGTGGGGCTGGGCACGCGCACCCATGATTAAACCTATTGTAGAAACTGTCAGTAAACAATAAATACAACAATTGTTCAAAAACAACTATGCAACAAATATGCTGATTTATTTTGCCAAATATTAACAAAAATGTGCTAACAGTACAGAATATATAAAACATAAAGTTTTTAATTAATTCAATTTTATTTATAAACCGCTTTTCACAATTGTTAAATTGTGAAATGCAGCTTTACATTATTAAAAGCACGCGTTGTAATAATGTAACAAACAGAAGAGAGTTCTAAGTTAAGTCAATGTCAGCTGACTCCCTAGGACAGTGTTTTCCAAACTTTTTTTTTGCTACGCCACAGTTTTGATAATTAAAAAAATCATATGGCACACCACTATATCACAATAAGCATTAACAGATCTACACAAACCTGTATTGCAATGCTTAAATGACTTGTTAAACTGGAATATTGTACGGTATTAAATGTTGTATTCACATTTAATGTGAAGCTTGATCTTGTTTTGATAAACACAAATTATATCCTGGCTGGAATTGATGACAGTGACACACGCAGCTGACCAACTCAGCAACCTTGTTGCTAGCTTAGAGTGCTTTTTCCAAACACTGTGGCAGTGCCATTTTCCACAACGCCAAACAAGTGGTCACGGCACACAAGTGTGCTGCAGCAAAGTGGTTGGGAATGACTGCCATAGGGGTTGAAAAAAACTCCTAGGAGAAAAAAAACACTGATTTAATCACGAGGAAAAATAAAGAAAAAATGTGTTTGTGCGGGTACTTTTGTTATGTTTTAAATAAAAAAGCCAATAATTTCCTAAATTCCTCCCCATGTCTCGCCTTCATAAGAAACCATATATTCATATTTGGCATAAAACTGAAAAAATACTGAATAAATGTAATTAGTTAAAATGTTTAATATGGTTTATTCCAATAACTTATAATGTGTTGATTGAATGAGAAAGAAACTTCTGCTTACTGTAAGGAGGAAGCGCCACATTAACGTGATAAGCTTGATGTGTCACCATAGAAACTCAAATGTTATAACACTCAAATTAAAAATTGCTGTTTATAAAAACTCACTCCAGTGGGATAGTTGGGACATTTTAAACGTATGCATAAAAAAGGTAAAAAAGAAAAAGATAATGAATTCTGTGTGTGCTCCCACACAAAAAAATATCGGCCGAGGAATGAAATGGAAGCCTCGCACAAAAAAAAAGGAAATACATCACATCACCTACTTCTGCATTCGAAAATAAGGTGGATATAACAGGTGTTAGCAGTCACAATCTATCCTATGCATGTCAGTATTGGCACCCGAAAGAGCGTTGAGTTACTTTTAGAAATGTTATTTTATTGCGAAAAGCTACCTTAAAGGATTATTAAAAAAGATGTCTCTCAAGTTGACTGTTTTATTATACACTGCTCAAAAAAATAAAGGGAACACTTAAACAACACAATGTAACTCCAAGTCAATCACACTTCTGTGAAATCAAACTGTCCACAGCAATTTCACATGCTGTTGTGCAAATGGAATAGACAACAGGTGGAAATTATAGGCAATTAGCAATACACTTCCAATAAAGGAGTGCGAGCTGTGGCAAGAAGGTGTGCTGTGTCTGTCAGTGTAGTGTCCAGAGCATGGAGGTGCTACTAGGAGACAGGCCAGTACATCAGGAGACGTGGAGGGTCTGTAGGAGGGCAACAACCCAGCATCAGGACCACTACTTCCGCCTTTGTGCAAGGAGGAGCACTCCCTGCAAAATGACCTCCAGCAAAGCGCATGTCACACTGAGCAGACTCTGGAGATGCCGTGGAGAACGTTCTGCTGCCTGCAACATACTCCAGCATGACCGGTTTGGCGGAGGGTCAGTAATGGTGTTGGGTGGCATTTCTTTGGGGGCCCGCACAGCCTTCCATGTGCTCGCCAGAGGTAGCCTAACTGAGATGAGATCCTCAGACCTTTTGTGAGACTATATGCTGGTGCGGTTGGCCCTGGGTTTCTCCTAATGCAAGACAATGCTAGACCTCATGTGGCTGGAATGTGTCAGCAGTTCCTGCAAGAGAAAGGCATTGATGCTATGGACTGGCCCGCCCGTTCCCCAGACCTGAATGCAATTGAGCACATCTGGGACATCATGTCTCACTCCATCCTGGCGTTGCACCACAGACTGTCAAGGAGTTGGCTGATGCTTTAGTCCAGGTCTGGGAGGAGATCCCTCAGGAGACCATTTTCGACATCATCAGGAGCATACCAGGCATTGTAGGGAGGTCATACAGGCACGTGGAGGCCACACACACTACTGAGCCCCACTTTGACTTGTTTTAAGGACATTACAAGTTGGATCAGCCTGTAGTGTGGTTTTCCACTTTAATTTTGAGTGTGACTCCAAATCCAGACCTCCATGGGTTGATACATTTCATTTCCATGGATAATTTTTGTGTGATTTTGTTGTCAGCACTATCAACTATGTAAAGAAAAAAGTATTTAATACAATTCTTTCATTCATTCAGATATAGGATGTGTTGCTTTAGTGTCAATCATTAATAATTGAATCATTAATATACACCACTTTATTAAAATATCAACAAAGATCGAGAATATTTTATTTATATACAGGGATCTGTTATGCAGTGTGACTGAACGAATGCTATACTGTATAAAATGAAGAATTTAAGAATGCTTGTCATGAAAGTGATTTTGAAAAAAGTGTGAACCCTACAGTTTCCGTTACAAACATGAGAATAGTTGGCACTTCAACATAAACCAGGATGCGGAAAATAGCTTCCTCTCAGAGTAAATAAGAGTTATGGACCTGTGGGAGTTTAATTTAATCTTGTGCAGACATTCCATTGCATTTTTTGTACCGTAAGTCTCTACAGGCACAGCATGTAGCCGAGGTTTTGATGGATGCTGTAAAAAAACCACATAAAGTCAGAGATTTGAAAGAAAAGTGAACATGTGAATTGCTGCCGTGCGGTTTACATAAAGGCCACAGAGAGGAGTAGAAGACGCCACAGTCACATGGCTTAATGTAGGGGAGACCGGGGTTGTTTGTCACGGGGTATGGGGTCGGTTGTCACTATAAAGGTTCAATAGGATTTCAGTGATAAATTGGGATCTGAAAAGATGATGTGTAACTTTTTAGTTTTTTAAGCTAGAAACTGCAAATGAGTTTTAATATGAATACCACCCCTATGATAGTTGTTATGAATGCCCCTTATGTTTAAACAATGGGATTAAAGTGGGTGATCAGTTACTTAAATTGTCTACTGTGTTGAGAAATAAAATGAAATTTTTTTGTGTTAAAACCTCTTTATTTAATGCTTTATTTATGTTATTTGAACAGCAAACAAAAACAAACAAACAGAGCAACAGTGTTAAAAGGTCTACATGTCCAATACTCACATGTGACAACCAACCCCAACTGACTTCTTGACAAACATAGCTGCCACACGGCATTAACTTGATAGCTAAAAAATGACTCAAAATAAAGCTACCACTTTTGGCTTTTTAAAGAGTGTTTTGTTTTTGAATGACTAATATCCTACAAGATCTCAACACAAAAACAACACCAACATGAAAATTTACTCTGACCCCATAAAAATAAAAAAATGTCTCCTAACCTCAATGTTTTGTGTCTGCTCAGCAAAATTACAAGTGCAAATGAGTAAGCTATTAAAGGCTAACAAATTGATATCAAAATTGTACCACAGCCCCATGTAGCATGTCTGGAATAAGCAGTGTGACAACCAACCCGTGAGACAACCAGCCCCGGTCTCCCCTACTTGTTAATCACCTGAAGTGAAGTTGATCTCGTGCTAGACATTTATTTATTGATTTTTTTATCTTACCCTGTATTTAAATTGTGGGATGAATTCTTGACTTTGGAAATATAGTGAAGATAAACAGAATGTAAATCCAGGTAAATGAAATATATAGTGTGTAAAGGTAAATGGAACCCTAAACAGCAGAGATTATCACGTACCTACAAAAGGGTATTGAATAAAGCTTGCTTCTGACCTGCAGCTATCATTCTGGCTTGGTGGGATGTCAGCCAGCGAGTCCTCTGATTCTGATGACGCAGTGACTGATTTAATCTTAATAGATGGCTCTTATCCTTTGCACAGTGAATTTTAGCTTTTTATATATTTTATTTATACTTTTATCATATTTTTGTATATAAATTATATGAACATATTTATAAATTTGTCAACTGTTATAAGCTGTTTAAAATATCCCTTTCACTTCTCTATTGTTGATGCATAGGTGCTATGCGGGATGGGCCTCTAAAACACTGGGGGTATGTTAAACAACTGATGTACAGAAGGTAATCAGCTAAATTTAGCAGGTAAACCTTTGATTATGTGGGATCACATACCTAACAGTGTAGTTCATTATGCATTACATCATTTGGGGTTTTTTTATCATTGCGTTTATCTTCATGTTACAAGTGGAGCATATCAGATTGCCTCAAATCCAAGTCTAACAATCATTTCTCAGATAAGTAAATCCACAAATAAATCCCCTTAGGCATTCCAACAGTTTAACAACAAAGGCAGTCAGTTTCAGGGTTTGTATAATGCAGACATTCTCTAACCAGCCATTGAATCAAATAAAGGAATTCAGCGGTGGGAGTTCAGATGTCTTTGCCTTTTCTGTCCTTCCTTAGTGCTTCTGGTAGTCAGAAATGGCAGTTTAAATTGTTTACTTTACAAAGATTAGTTTAATGAGGAATTTCATCGGTCATCAGTCCGTCATGGGAGTTCCCGAAAGCCCGAGCACACTTCACCCTCCGGGTCCGCCTTTGTTGTGTGGACGCGCGTGTGTGTGGGAGACCAGTAAATCACACAAGGGCCCAGAGCGCTTGACCCAAATGACAGACCAATTAGACGGTGGGCCGAGGGGAGATTTCGTGTTATCAGACGATCTCTGGTGAGGGATAACCCAGTTTTTTAAATGTAACCGCTACGCTTTTCAACAAAGCAAATAAAAATTGTTGCCACTTACATACTTTGCACATTTCTGTAATATCGGTAACTTTCTCCAGGTTATTTTCCCCGGCGAATAGAGCAAGCAGCTACGTTTGGGGTCCGAAGTTCATGACGTATTTGTTGCCTTCATCCAATAGCGTGCGTGGAAAAGTGTCGGTGTTGATGACGCGTGTCAACACACTGGCAAGTTTCGCAGGAAAGATTGAACTTGTTAACTTATTTTAGCCACTAATGCTGTTTTAATATTCAGTTTGAAACAAAATGTAAAAAGTAGGGGTAACGTTGCACATTCTTGCTGTTTTTATTTTATGTAACCATCTTTGTCATGTCCTGTCATTTTTTTGTAATCTTTAATAAATACATCGTTCTATTTTTTACACCGTTCTGATTTCATACATTTGATCTGTGTTATCGCTTGGAAACGAGACAGCCAATTCTTTTCCCTCTTTACTGGAAAGAAGTGTCAAAAAATGAAGTGCTGCATGCATGTATTTGAGGGTAGTGGACCCACCATTCCCTTCACAGGCACAAGTTGGCAGAAATTGATTAAATCAGTGTTTTTGTGGAAAGACCTTGAATGCAGAGAAAGCAGTATACAAGAACAAGCAGTACAGGCATATAAGTTACAAAGCCAGGATCCTACAAACAAGTTAGTCAAACTAGCTAACACAGGCAGTGCTACAGCCATTTCACAAATATCACAACAATACAAAGCGCACAAAGGAGAAGAGAGGAAGTTTTTATTGAAGACACTGCAAAGGAAGGTTGATATTATATTGTATAGACATGCAGTGAAGAAAGTAGTATGGTTTACAGTAGTATAAATTAAATATGCAATGTTTTAGCAGTAGCCTTTAAATAGCAGACCAAAAATGCACCATAGACAAATGGTTTAAGATTATTATAACAGTTACATAGAAAATCACTTGGGGATGGCGACATATACAGTGTATATACATACACATGTGCAGTGTAGTAAAAGAGTAGTAGATGCAGTGTATTAACAGTAATATAATAAAAACAACCTACAAAATTTACCTTTTCAATTATGGCAGTTATTATCAACAAGACCAGACACCTGGGGTCTCATTTATAAATCCTTACTAAAAGTCTACGTGCGCACAAAAGCCAAAAGTAGCATACCCCAAAAAATATTAGGACAAAACAAAGCACTGTTCCCTTTATAAATCACAGATCACCTGCAATTCTTCATACATGAATCATTCTCAGGTCCCACCCTGCAAGCACATCTCCCATTAAGTTTGTTTTTTATAGATCACAACCTTTGCGTGGAACTGGCGTACGCACATTTCCAGCCCCGTTTTGTGCGTACGCCAGTTCCACAAAGGTTGTGATCTATAAAAAAAGATGTATGAACACTTGCAGGTGATCTGTGATTTATAAAGGGAACAGTGCTTTGTTTTATAAGTCTTAATATTTATTTTGGCGTATGCCATTTTTGCCTTTTGTGCGTATGTAGACTTTTAGTAAGGATCCTACGCACAGTTTTATAAACGAGACCCCTAAACATTGTGAAACTGGTTTCTCACCCATCTTAAGGGAACAGGTGGAACCAATATATGTAGCATGAGTTTTTCACAGCTGAAAGTTACACATCATCTTTCTTCAATCAGTGATGTGCAGAACCTAAACCTATTGTTTTGCACTTTTTTTGTCGTAGAGGCAGAGGATGGCGAGGCAACGCCAGTAAAAACACAGGCTCTGAGGTCTTAAGCCCATGGTCTTTACACATCCAAGCAGGCCCCGCCCCACACCTGCTTCCAGTACAATGCATTATCTGCAAACATGAGAAGTATACGGTTCAGAAAAACATCTAGTCTGATGTTGTCATACTCAATTCTAGTCAGAATTTGAGTCTGATACCGCTCCATTGAGCTATAATTATGAGGCGTGTCTCAACCGAAAAATGCCTCTGCACTCAATTGGATAGACCTACGACCAATCAGAGCAACGGAGTGTGTGACGTATGTTGAAATTACGTCTTTGCAGCCTGACCGAACTGCTAGTTATTTCGCTACAATGACACTAACATTGTGATTATACTGAGTTAGCGAATGTACATCAACACCTATTATGTTTACAACATTTCGTTTATATCACAACATGAAGTATTTACTAAGTCATAGAGTAAGACTATCTCTTACCATTTGTACGTTAGGTGAACTTCATCCACGACAATACCCATTACGTTGGCTTGAAAATATTGGAGCCTAGCATGTCCCTCCACTTATTCAGCAACCACGATTCTGGGCTTCCGAAAAGAAGCTGGCAACGACCGCTAATTATATCCATCTCGTCGTGCACGCTGAGTTGCATCGCCGTGATAACGTAAGCCATTTCAGTTGCGACCAACTTTTGCCGATTAGGAAGGACGGCAAAAACATCAACAAATGCCCTGCTCGCGTTTCTCTGTTCCTCTTTTAAAATCAATGCTCTGTCGATACCTTTTAGAACAGACTCAATGTCAGAATCCACACATCTGAACTCTACAGCGGCAGCCATTCAACACACGCGCTCTTTGGTGACGTGGTTCATTACGTTACTGTTGATTATCTGTCCATCATCGCATAAAGCCCGCCCTGACAATTTGATTGGCATTTGTCCTAGCATAGTAGCTCCTCAACGCAGAAACCCCAGACTGATCTTCCCGTTTTCAAAATCTTGTGGGCGGGGCTAAGATCGGCTGGCACCCAGGCTAAAAAAGATCAGGAAAGGGGTTAAAATAAAATTAACACAGTATAAAACAAGGTATCACTTCACCTGCCCTTACGAAAATTAACCATTGTTTTTCTACAGCAAAAAAATGGTTACTGTAGTAACATGATTAATTTTCATAAGGGTGCTATCGAGATTATACCTGGTACATCAACACACAAAAACACGAGAACATTAACTAACATATGCAAATAGAAGTACTTCTGCAAAACAGTCAATTTTTACTTTATGATATATTACCAGAACAACCGGCTGGGACGTGTCTCTCTTAAACGGAGATGGAAGAGAAATGAAGACGACACACATACATATTTTGTGTATGACCTAACGTAATTAGTATTTATTCAGCGATCGGCGGTAAAACTGAATCTGCACGGAACATCGTTGTTGTACGGAACCATGTACGGAACGGTTAGTCTACGCCTACGTAAAACGACCCTACCGAGACGCATACATACGTTTGAACAAACCAGTGTACATAACAAACATTTTATATAGATATAAATTAAATAAAATTAATACTTACAATCACACAAAGAATGTCCTTGGCGATGGTCAATGTGCTTCCGCTGCATCTCGTGTCTGAATCCGTGTAACAGCTGTTCTACTAACCTACATCTGATTGGTTAATAATAATCCTATGTTAGTATCTTGCCGCTCTATTGGTTCGACTGATATAGTAGGTAACCGCGTTCGCCTGCATATTTACGGGGAAATTTTATCATTTCGGGGGAAAATGTGCAATAAATGCGAGTGGCAACACGTTTCATATTGTTCAGAATAAAACAACCGTCCAAGGTTCTCCCTCCATGGGGATCATCCATTTCGAAAAGTAAAGCAGATACGGACCCTCGGCCCACCGTCTAAATTGGGAGATTAGGGAATGACCGCATCGCCTTCATAAACTAGCTGGCTTCTGTTACAACAGCGAATAACATCTTATAGTCCTAACGCATCGATCATATATATGTAGTATATATTGCATAAGCAAGGTGGTAAAAAGATTAATGAGAATAATTATTAGAATAAGACAAAAATTTTAAGATATTTGAGAACTTTTTAAAGCTCACGTAGCACACGCTGTTTCTGCATTTCTGGGGTTAACCTGGAGTACATATAGAGTAGTATTACATCCTTTATATCTCTGAAGAGTCTTTAGTTTAATCAGATTTATTCAAGAAAGATTAGCTTTACAGAATCTTTCCGATAACGTACAAAAAATGAAGAAGGAGGAGTTACTATCGTGGGAGGAGCGAGTACAAGTCATGCAACACTATACAACACTTATAACTTATGATTCACTACATGTTCCTGTCATTTATATAATATGCACGTGCCTATTTCCAACATAACACAGAAGTCTTTTTAACCGCATGCAACTCTTGATCCAGTTGGGAAAATCCAGCGCATCAAACACACACACAAAACTATACGCTATAATAAACTATATCCATTGTTTTCATAAGGCTGGCTTTCTTCTCCTTACATCCAAAAACACACTTCTTCTTTCATGCCATTGTTGAGTTTTGAAATTAAACAAAGCTGTGTCGCGTGATGTGATGTTTGTAAGTTCTATCGTCTCCCGCTGATTGACGGGTAGGCGGGGTTTTCCCGGGGAAGTGTCCATATAAAGAAGTGATACGTATAGAAACCCCTGAAATGTCAGCTGGACCCGTAATCGAAAAAAACTTTCTGAAATTTGTACGAACCCTGGCGAAGTGCATTCGGCACAGAAATACTCTGTAACATGCCCAACTGCTTTTTTGACACTTTGGCTACGTTTAGCATGAGGAAACAACTCTATAACTGTGTTAATAAGTCAGAATGCATGAAATACCATTGAACCACCCCTTTAAGAAATGTTTAAGAATTGCACTTAGGAACATTCTTACGACCTTCTTATAATTTATCTTAAGAACTTTATTTTTTTTGTTTTGTGATGTGTTGGGTTTAACAATTCTGTCTGCCTCCTGCTTGCTCAAATAGCAGTTCGTTTAGTCACAGTCATACACACTTACAACAGTAGAAATATGGAAGTGTTTCGATTTAACTTTGAGCAAACTTAAACTGAGTCATCACTCCAATTTGGTAATTTCCTGGACAGATGTTCGTGGTAACATCAGAATTAAGGTACTGTACTTGCAATAAATAACAGTTGCTAACTCAGAAGGATTTGGTAATAAAAACAAAAGAAAATCAATTTATTTCACCAGGTTTCTCTACCAAAAAATAATTAGATTCAAGTTTCAGATTCAATTATACTTCACAATAGATATACCCACAAAGTTGTGTTTGCTTGCAGAATGCTCAACTGATTCTTTTGCCAACCCTTTTATATACACAGATGAGACAAAAGTTTAATTTGTTTTCTATTTCTGTGGATTACACTTCAGTGTAACTGAACAATTTTATTACATCTATTTTTTTACCTTTTTGTATGTTCGTTTTTTGTTTTTGTTTTTTTTGTCTCATAACTTTTGTTATTTAGATTTCCACTTATTACTGTAATTGCTGAGTGTTTGTCCTCGCCATCGTGTGAGTTAAAAGGTATCAAAAAAACAATAAAAAATTGATAAAAAACAAACGAGGCAAAAGTTGTGTCCCATTTCGAACGAAGAATGTATTCCAGAGAATTTTGTGAATTTGCTTGTTGTTTATTAACAAGTATTATTAATTATGTTTTGTATTATTATCTTTTGCATTTTAATTTGTATATTTGCGTATTGATTATTAAAATTCTGGTTAGTTTAATCTACATCAACGTGTCATATTTTCTAAAAACAAAAAATATATATTTTAAAAGTAAAAAAAAACATCTCTGCTATGTCATGCTGATGGCGTCGTGCAGGATGAACAGAAGGTGATGCAACTACTTGACCAGCTCATTTCAGTTTTCTTAGTGGACTTCGAAGGCTACGTCCTTTGTAGACCGAGTCCTTCGCTCTCCGAATTGGGACATCGCTAAAAAATGATGAAAGTCTCAAATTAGAATTTGGTTGCTGGGGTTCTTGGAATCTGAAGAGACAAACAGATGTCATAGTTAAAAAAGTTCTGTTGTTCTTTTGGGAAAACACACAGGAAAGAGTGTAGACCTTAAGTTCTAGACGGTTTCGTTCACTTTATTCAAGTTAAAGAAATTAGACTTTTTTCCCCATTGCATCATGACCTTAAAAACGACCCCGTGGTTTGGTACAGTAGACTTTCAGTAATCTAAGCATGGAGGGAGGGATGAGAGAGAAACACAGGTCAGATACTGGCTATAAGCACCAAATATGGATGAAGCGAGGAATCTTTCCCAAAGAAAAACAAATGGTTGATGATGGCATGTTCCCACAAAGCTAATGCTCATCATATGGCCAACTGCCTTACATCCAAAAGGGGTGCTCTAATTTTCTGTGTTTATTTAAATGTTATAATCCAGATTAGCACACAGGGGCGGACTGGCCATCTGGAGCAGCGGGACGTTTCCCGGTGGCCTGACGGTCGTTCTGGCCTGCCGTGCACTCAGCTCAGGTTGAAGTGATATGGACCGTTTCTAAATCCAAAAGCTGCAGCCTCCGGAGGTCGAATATGCAGATTGCATATATCATCAAGCATGGTTAATTTAAGTTAACTGAGCATTACATTCGCAAGTCATACCCAAATTACAACTATTTACGATTTATTAATAATAGTATAAGTATTAAGTAGACTAAGTGTTAATATTCTGACATTAGTCATAATGACCTATGCATCCTACAACTGCGACCTCCGGAGGCTGCTGCCTCTCATTCTGGCGTAATAATCAAGGACTTTGCTGATGGCGGCAGCAGACGTAGTGATATTACGCACTGCCCGAAAATATTCCCCTTGGTTACTTTCAATAGCAGGGGACTATTTTCGGGCACTGCGTAATATCATTGCACCTCCTGCAGCCATGGTGCATAAAAAAGTCCTTGATTATTACGCCAGAATGAGTAGTTCCTAGCCATATCTCCTTAGAAAATCACAACTTTTAATTTTTCATCAGTCTTAGTACATGATGTAACTACAGAAGAGTCAAGCTTTAAATAGGAAAAATATCGAAGCTCTTTGGTTATTTTTAGCGCTATACTAATGGTCTAATCAGATTCAATAGATTATGCTAAGCTATGCTAAATGTGCTAGCGCCAGACCAGGAGATCGGCTGAATGGATTCCAAAACGATAAGAATCAAATGTTTAACACTAGGGAGCTGAAAAATGAGCATATTTTCAAAAAAGTGGAATGTCCCTTTATGATTAAACAGCAATATGCACAATAAGACTCTATTGTATTATTTTTATGTATTTGTTGTTTTGTTTTGAACAATTTAATAGAGATACAGACTTTCTTTGCTTCTAAAGGCCACCATTTTCTGTACTGTTCTGTGTGCTTTCCATCTTCATATTTTAGGCGACCGTTGTTTCATAAAGGAAGGTTTAAAGGCACGAAAATATGTTCATCAGAGAAAACATTGAGAACAAGTAAGGACATTCGACTCCTGGATCAAAAATGGGTCCCACTCCTACCCTGCTTTCATTTTACGCTATGTTACATTGTTTCTTTTGTGATGCTAGTTGTGGACCTTTCAGTGTGCTGTACACCTGTTACACGGACCAACTGTCCTCCTTAAGGATCTCTAAAATACAGCGGCAGGCAAACAATACAGATGTTAAACATTTAGGCTGCCAAAAGTGCCATTTGGTGTGATTATGAGGTGGTTTATGCGATTTCTGCCCTAGGGGATTATGAGGTGGTATATGTGATTTCAAAACTATGTCATCATGAGATGTTACATGTGATTTGTTAACTGTGTAACCTATCGTTTTACTAGAGAAAAATATAGAAACAGTTATAGAAAAGTCCCAGGGTGTCATAATACTGTAATTTGCCATAAATAATTGCAATGTTTTACCCACGCTTTCTTCCATGAACTTTAATGGATTGTGTGATTACTTGTACCGATAAACATGCTGAAAAGATAAGTGTAGTTTTTTGTGCTAGAGCAGTGGTTTTCAAACTGGGGGCCGCAAGATGGTGCCAGGGGGGCCCCAGTTTTATGACATTTTATGAAATACATTAATTTATTATGAATTCTGTGCAATAATAAAAAGATAAGGCTACTTACCAAAGCACTACGTTTTTGTATAATTTAATGTTTTTTCTTACTGAAATGGTGAGTTTTAGAACAGTTTTTTGTCACAAATTTTATTTGGGGGGCCGCGAAGGAATGCACGGTACACAAGGGGGGCCACACGCTGAAAAAGTTTGGGAACCACTGTGCTAGAGCATGGAGAGGAAAAGCGATGAGTCAAGCTTTCAAAAAAAATCTTTATAAATCCACTTACAAAAGAAGTAAGATTAAAGGTGGAACTGAATCACATAGCCAGAGTTTTGTTTGTTTTTAGTTCCCTCCTTTTATCTGGTAATGGTCCTGTGCTGTGTGACCTCATGAAAGGTTGCACACTTGCAAGCAATCCATTGGTGCGCTACCACTAAGTTCAGATTACTACATTAGCAAGACACATTTGGTGACTCAACCATCAGACAAACATCCTGCAACAGGAACAGGCCCATTGCCAACCTAGTGGTAGAGGGAGGTTCTTTTTTCCAAAAAGTGAATTTTTTTCTCTTATTGTGTATTATAATTATGTTAAGTTTAACACTTTCATTAAAGGACAATCACATGGTGCTTCAGTAGTTTAGATCATTTTTATTTTGGAAGCCTCAACCCTAAGGATTTTTTCTTCTGGCCCAGTCACTTGCCCCCCCACAAAAGAAAACACTACAACACATGTCCGATTCTTATTTAAATAGATTTTGACTCATGTAACTTTAATATTAATTTATCTACAGTATATTTAACTTACACCGTGAAGACTATGCAGTGTTATTTTACATTTGAAATCTATAAAAGTTTTTTTTGTGGTGCAGCCAGTGAAAATTTTGGCAGGGCAAGCAAAGCAGCTGACCAAACCAGCAGAAAAACCCTTTGTATTGAGCCCGTCCCCACACATGTATTTATTTTATGAAAATAAAAGCAGAGTAATTCACACATGACAATTCAGTGAATATCATGAATACAGAATTACAGTGCTACCATTCCATCTTGCACAAACCCACGAGCCGCCCCTGCTGACCGACTTTCTGTGTGTTTCGGTCGTGGTTGAAATTTCTCAAACAGCGCGCGAGAAGCATATTGAAAGACCTCTTTTCAAAGAAATATTGTTTCCTGGAATATTTAATTTGACAATGTCTGACATGTGCAAATGATAAGCTTTCATGATGAAATAGCCCAATCATCAGGCTATAATTTTTGTCAAGCCCTGTATTCTCTGTCATAATTTAAAAGGACACTGACTTAAATTCTGTACCTTTGGCAGTGAGGGTGGGTTTGTTCGAACCACTCAAACCAAACCCACCCCAACTAAGGGCATGGGGAATTCCCAAATTATTAATTTCTATATTGTTTTAAATTTCTAATTGAATTATAAATAGACATGAATTTATACTTATATGATAATTATATGATTATAAATCATTATATTATAATGGATTTGTTAAATTCATGTTGCTTCTTGCCTCTGTGTTGCATCATTCTAAATTTTTTTTTTTTTTTTTAAAGGGTATGATGCAAGACTTAAAAAACAAAAGTGTTTTTTTTTCTGCAGACTGGAAAATAAAAAGATTATTGGACTATATGTGGTTCCTTAACTGCTACACTTGTGGAACCTCTAAGACTGTTCCAAATATTCAAAATACATTTTGAGTACTGTACACCAATACCTTTTGGTTATGATAAGTTTATTGGTGGTTTTTAGAGGTTCTGCAGGAGTAGGACAAAGTTTCTCACATGACTCTTAAGATGCAGTAGACTCAAAACATCTGTGCTAAATTGTCTTCATTCATTCTTCGGTAAAATATTTGGCACATTTTCAGCTGTTAGATAAACTGTATTGCTCTCATCATTGGTCAAACTTATTCATTGGTGAAGAGGCGTGTTTTAGTAGCCTACATAAATTGCCATCCATTTGCTTGTGGGTGCTAATTTCTTTATGCTCATCTTTGTGTGCACAATGAAGTTCTGGACATCAAGTATGACAGCCTGATTTTTTTAAGTTTTATGAAAGAATTTGGATATTTGATGTTTGATATTTAAGAACTTTCTTTCTTACTTACAGTTTTGGTGACAATCTTGTGCCTCTTTGCTACATTCTCTGCACAAGGTAAGCACAAACTTATATTTTAGATGTGGTAGCAGGTAATAGTGAATTTATTGTGTTAGCTAATGTTGTAATGTTTAGACATTGGGGAACTAAATCATTGATTAAGACTATTAATAGTTCTGCTGATCATAGACACAAGAGAGTTTAAGAATGAATGGCTGTTTTTATTGTTTATTTTTTAATGTATAATTTTCTAATTATTCTGTTCATTCATTCTACTTTACTTACTTAATTTTTAAGTCTTAAAAGTTTTTGGTTGGCGTTTTTTAATTATTTGCGGTGTTTTTGCCATATAGAAAAAGTTTATTCGTTTATGATTCATTTGTGTTTATGTTGCTATTTTTAGCCGAAATATGTCATGATGTCATACTGTACGGCTGAATGGTCTGCTTAGCGACTCGTGAAGTCGAACCCAATTTGAATGGGTAACTTATACGGATAGAGGCGGAGGCTCTCTTGAACGTGCTCAGAGATCACGCGCCTGTCTGCGGGTAAAATCAGGCGTTCGACTTCATGTGGCGCTGCGCAGCCCGTTCGGAGTTTGTCAGAAAAGTACCGCGAGAGCGATTCGAAAGCATATTCGAAACAGTTTGCTCTCGTATTGCTTTCGCGTTACGTTGGTGTCATCCGCTTGTCAGTATGCGCGGCGCAGCATGAAATCGAGCAGCTCGATCAGGGTGCTGTGGAGACGCAGAAGCCTACTACGCGATGGACGGGACTTACTGTATTTGGCTAAAATTCAAATACGTTCCTCCGCTCTCTCGCACATTTCTAATACAAGTTTCAGCTTTGATTCTTATGTTATATCCAACGGGGAAATACAACGTAACTGCTGGTGTGACACTTCCAATTGATGTGACTGTCCAAAGTGGTTCAAATGATTGTGATATTATATCCAAAGGGGAAAAACGACGTAGGGTGAACAGGACAATTCCCATTGAGTTGTCTGTTTAAAGGTGGTTGAAATGTAACGTTAACTGAACTCATCCTACTATTTGCAGCGCGCAGAAAAGACAGATCCCAGTATTTTTGCCGCACACGTGACGTTATAATAAATATCGGCTGCTAACTTAGTCAGAGCGCGTTTGTCCAAAAAATGTGCCACGTGGAGGAATAAAAAACAATACAAGACAATTTGCGTCATCAAAACCGTGCGCAACAGCGAAATGAGAGTGATATGGCTGTTTATGGTCCTTGAGAAATAAGAAAATGGGGTGTGTCTTAAACTGATGCGAGAGTGAGTGCTGAAAACAAGTATTGCGTAGCCCTGACATTTCCCTCAACTCAGCTCGTGACGTCTAACCACGCGCACTACACCTATCAAAACAACAACAAAATAAGCCACCTCCTCGGGATTTTCTTTCTTGAATGCAGTTCCCTGTGAAATTCCCTAGAAGGGAATTCCCTTCTTTTGCCTGCTGGAATGACGTCTTGTGAAAAGCAATGGCCTGATGAAAATAATAAAAAGCATATCCCTTGAGTCAGCATATTGGTGACTGTAAAGCTACCAAAGGAAGAGTTTTATTGTCACTGGATTTAATGAGATATTAAAAGCTCAGCTTATGAGACAGTTATATATCCAAATTAATAAAATATTTAAAATATAATTTCTTAAGGTAAAACACACCAAATTAAAGGGAACATATCATGCAAATCTGACTTTTTCCATGTTAAAGTGCTAAATAAAAGTGCACAGTGCTTCTATCAACCTAGAAAATAGGTAATTGAAACTTGGCTCCCCTTATGATGTCAAAAGGGGATAATACCGCCCTTTAATCTGCACTATCCAACCACGGCACTGCCATTTAGTGCAGAGATCAGCTCATTTGCATTTTAAAGGACACACCCAAAACAGCACATTTTTGCTCACACCTACAAAGTGGCAATTTTAACATGCTATAATAAACTATCTATATGATTTTTTTAGCTAACATTTTACATACATACTCTGGGGACAGCAACGATTTATTTTACATTTTTAAAAAGTCTTGTGAAATGTCCCCTATAACATATTTTAGTTTATTTGAAATGTTTATGGTAACAACTGAAAACATTTGCTCATGTCATTTAAATAAATAAATTACTTTGTCTTTAAAGATTTCTTACTGTATATAATCATTGGCAGTAATTGCATTATTGGTGTACATACATACAGTATTCTCTGGACTCACACTCCTTTTAAATAAGAAGGAAGCACTGGCAGAAACACTGGCATTGGTGATGTGCCATCTTGACTATCAGTTGCATGGCTTTAAACCAGACAGAGATGTAGGTGGTTACCTGGTAAAACTTTTTTAATGATGCATCCGTTGAACCTATGCAAGATGAAAATAGACATGCCTGCGCATTGTGTTCGAATCACAGGTAATGTGGAAAGCAGGCATTTGAAGTTCCCAAACCCTTTTTCCTGTTGATGTGAGTAGTTGTTAAGGGTTTGTCAACTGCAATCTTTAAATGGACACCAGGCAACGTTTTCATGTTAATTAATCATCTTCGTAAGTCTGTACTGTATATGGTTAAATGACTCATTATAGGGCGAATGAAGACTCTTGCCCGCCCCTATTGCCTGTAGGAAGAATATCTCACTTGCAAGTTCGGTGTATCCTACTCGCATCCTTCAGTCTCACAAAGTCTCAGATATTGCTAAAAGCAGGATCAGTTTACGGCAAACATCCCCAGCACAGAGGCAGGCTTATGAAACCTGGCTAGCGATTGTTGCAAACATGTGTTTGCACATGTTGGTGCAAACAGAGCCAGGGAAGAAGTAGTTTTGAAATAGCCGGTTCCTCTGCTCGGCTGGGATGCTCATGGTGAGGCGGGAGGGACAACAGTTTGTTTTTACAACAGTGTGTTTGAAAGCATTTACTACCAGACACTAGAGGGAGCTTCATAGAGAGAAAACACTCAGACTTGCCTCGGGTGTCCCTTTAATATTGCTTATGATGTTTTGCATTATAGTCATGTGTCAGCAGGGTGTACAATGGGGGGATGCCTGTGAACCGGCATTCAGCGTGATGGGACGCATAGTCTGAGTGTTGATGCTGACTGTTTGTGGTCCATTGTTCAGGAAATTCAATAATCCCGTTGCAGAGTTATTTTCTTAGCTGGCAGCAGTGGCAAATCTACGGGATTTTCTTGACAAATGTGTAAAAAATGTAACAATTACAAAATAAATAACAGTACTATGAATAAACGTCTTATTAACACAATATAACTTTATATATTTCATAAAATTACTAATAATAAGTGAAGTTTCCATGTTCAGGCAGTTTATAGTTTTCGTTACCCTATAGACCGTTTCAGCAGTAACAACATAAACAAGCGCCTGCACGTAGCTTCCGGTAAACTCCGCTAAGAATAAATAACAACAAAGTTCTTTAAACTTAGTTTATTATTTAACAAGCAAAAAAAACAACACATAGATTATCTAGGAAACCAAAACATTTGTTATTTTCGACGAGGCACAAACGAAACCGGAAGTAAGGTTCGGATCCATACGTGTATCACGTGCTTCCAATGAAACCGTCTATACAGTAGGTGAACACGCTTGTCAACATGAAACGTTAAATATAATTCTTGGGAGGAAAAATCCTCTTGTGTGAGGTCGGCTTTCATTGCTGAGCTGAACCCCATGAATAGCATTCACACATATGGGTCTTTTCTCTATATAGGAATTAAAAATATAATATTTCAGTTTCAATATCATTACAAGATTATAGCAATCATTGTTGCAGTTTGATTTCTTTTCTAACAATGTAAATAATCCAGATTTCCAAGTTCAGTGTAACTGTGAGTTCACACCAGACGCGAATTCAATGATTTGCGCGAGTAGATTACATACAAGTCAATGCAAAGCCGCGATCAGATGCGTCCTCACGTGGGACGATGCGAATAACGCGATATGGGTGATGCGTTTGCCGCGAAAACATGCACTATTCACCTCAAACGCATCTTTGCCTAAGTTGAAAAAATTAGCATGACACAAATTTAAATCCACGAGTAATGTAGAGCAGGTAATGCTACGTACATACCAAACGCGGGGCATCGTGTTGCTCGCTCTAGATTACTCGCGGGATTTAACTTTGTGTCATGCAAATTTTTCGACCAAGTGACCATTTTTCAACTTGGGCGAAGTCGCGTTTAAGGCAAATAGTGTGTGTTTTCGCGGCAAACGCACCACCCATATCGCGTCATTCGTATCGCACCACGTGAGGACACGTCTGATCGCGTCTTTGCATTGACTTTGCATAGATGTAATCTACTCGTGCAAAGCGTTAAACTCGTATCTGGTGTGAACCCACAGTAACGCGATGCCCTGCGTTTGGTGTGTACGTAGCATAAGACAATTAAATGGTGTGGCGCATCAGAACTTACAGACTGGATCAAAATTTTTGACAGCAGATTTCCTTCACAGCACCCCTATCCTATACGTCATTAAACCATGAATCTTTCAGCTATGATCACACCTATAGTTAAGGCCAAACTTTTCTTGCAATGTTGCAAAATCTCAAGATGGAAAATAGCCTTAGCTGTAGCAGATTTCATTGTGGCAATAACAACACTAATTTTTATTTGCTCTTCCTCAGCAACACACCATCATGGTGATCGGGACCGGTGAGTGATTTCGCATAAGTTGTTTGTAATTGAGCTGTGAACTCTAAGGGCCAGATTTACTAAAATTGAAAAATACTTTGTTTGATTTACTGACAAGTTGCACGTTCAGGAACACAGGTGCAGCATCTCATTTGCATAATGACCAACACAATTTAGGACATGATTTTGGGCATTAAATAATGATTAAATAATGCTTGATTTATTTCAATACTCTCCTCTAATAAATGTTGTAAAACTCCTATAAATGCAAATGCAAAAAGATCAGTCGGCGCAAATTTTTCACTGCATGTCTTTAGTAAATCCTGACAGTACTTTATAACAGCAAAAGATGTGTTTGCACTGATGCAAGCTATTAGTAAATCTGGCCTAGAAAGTCTTGCAAACCTTGAAGCTGTTGCAATTTGAGAAGAGATATTAAATTTGATTTATATTCATACAACTTTGTTTAATAGTAGATCACTTTAAAGTAACTCAGTTAAATGTTTTGGTGAAGGAATGTCAGCAGCAGTCCAAACGGAAGCATGCCGCATCATCATCATCATGAATGTAAAAACGTCAGCTACAACATCTCAAACAGTTCCTGCTGTAAAGGTAGGAGTGACAACCATTAGCAGCTAACCAGCCAAGAGGGGAAGTAAAGGATATGAGTAATAAAATTAAAGTATGAATCATGCTTTTTTGGAAACGGTATGTGGTTTCCTATAACTTTTGATTTGGTTTTATGTGTTTTAGGTAATATAACTTCAGGGATAAGTATGCTGGTGGCTGATTGCTGTGGTTCCGTAGCCTACAATCCTTTAAATCAGATTTGTTGTGGTGACCAGATTCTCACTCGAGACAATGCTCAAGCTAAGTGCTGTGGCTCAGGTAGGCATAACCCACTTGAAGTGACTTGAATGTTTAAATTAGTGGCTGGCAGCACAGTAAATGTAGTCTTGTACTCTTAGATATATTACGCATTGAAGTGACTTTGTTCTCTCACTCATTTGCAGAGATGTACTTGCCAACAACGCATATGTGTTGTACACCTAATACAATTAAATCTAGAGGTTTGTATTCTTACCTATTATAGTAATTGACAGTTTAATAGCTGGAGGAATGCTGTTCTCAAAACTAGATATTTAACAATTTAAGTGAACAAATTAAGTGAATAATCCCACTGAACAATACAGTAACTACAAATTTTTAACTCATTCTTTAAGAATGATCAAATTTGTTCAAAGTGGATCCTATTATTAGACAGTTCTACATGTTCCCCATCCAATGCATGTTCATTTTATATATATTTTGGCTGATTTGCTTATGCTTTCATCCACCAGTACAAATCAAGTACTCTAAGCTCAGTTTAAACATGCATTCCCCTAACATTTTCCATGTGTACTTATTGTGTAGATAAGAAGTGTACCATTGTCTCCAATGGGTAAGTGTTTTCTCTAACTTGCATGTAATTTTGTCTTCTGTGAGTCACACTGTGAGTTCTGTTTAGAATCTCCTCTGTGATTATGAATATGCTAAGGCAATTATTTGTTGTCATGGCTTCTTTTTGTTGTGTTTTATGGGTCAAAAGATGGAAACATTCTGCATAATAGATTTCTGCATTCAACAGAACAGTCAATTTTATAATAATGCTTTTAAATTGAATTCTGTTATTTAGTATTTTATTAATTTTCTCTTTCTGTTTTTGTTCTCTCTTTTCACGCGGACATTGCAGAAAATACACGGAAAAAGCATCCTGGATTTGTCTGGCATCGTTTGATTTTTGGTTCATTCACACTGCCACAGATTTTCTGGAATCTGTGCATGCATGCATTCACACAGATGCCATAAAGATTCCGTAAAGACATAAAGTCCTGCACTTATCTCCCCAGCGTCTGAAGTTTGCTTATTATGCGTTATATCTCTCTCCAGCAACCAAGGCATGCATTTTGTACATTCACGTAAAGCATTCGGTCTAAACAGGAGGCAAAAACAATGCTGTAAGGGGTGTGCCGTCGTGAGGACGCGCTTGTCATCATAAAAATAATTTATGGTTCAGCCCTTTGACACAGGGGGCCCTATTTTAACGATCTGAAACGCAAGTCCGAAGCACAAAGCGCAAGTGACTTTGTGGGCGGATCTTGGGCGCTGTTGCTATTTTCCCGGAGGGAGAAATAAGTCTTGCGCCGGGCGCAAATCAATAAGGGGTTGGTCTGAAGTAGGTTCATTATTCATAGGTGTGGTTTGGGCGTAACGTCAAATAAACCAATCAGAACGCTATCCAACATTCCCTTTAAACGCAAGGGCGCAAGTTCCATGGCGGGTTGCTATTATTATGACGGATTTGACAGGCGCACGCCAGGAGCAGTTCACAGCCGAGGAGACCCACGTTCTTGTAAGAGCAGTCAAAGACAGAGAAGTTGTTTTGTATGGGGATGGGAGAAACCCGCCCAAATCAGCGTCGGTTAAACAGGCGTGAGAGGAAATAGCCGCAATTGTCTCATCAGCCTACAATGATGTCAGGAGACGGGGGGATCCCAAGCTTGCCAGCATAAATCGGGCACGCCGGGCACACAGGAGGACATCGCTGCGTCCACTCTCACCGCTGAAAGGGTTTGGGGGCTTTGAAATCGGACACAAGAAACGCAAGCAAGGTCCAACCCCAAAGTACACTTACAAATCAAGTTCACATACATGAAGGTTTCTTATGAAAACATTTTAATTATTATTTAGATAAAATAAACGTAATACAGCCACACAACAAACTTATGAAAATATTTTAATCGTTATTTGCATGATAATTGTTTAACGCTGCCACACAAAATAAATAAAAACTATCACCACAATGCTCACCACAATGATTTCCCTTATCTCATGTATTAATATTTTTTATTGTAACAATTTATGATTTGCAAAAATAACTGTTGCATCTGTGTAGATTAGATAAGCAATGCGCGTTGTGCATGCTATACATTATGGTCAAGCATGCGCCCTTAAAATAGCATAATAACCCACGCGCAACGTGCCACTGACTTTAGACTAGTTTTTTTTGGTTAGTAGCGCAATTGTTTTTGAAACTGCAAAATAGCATAAGAGATGGTTTGCGCCGGAGCACGCCTCCTTTTTTGCGCTGAACCACCCAGGGAGCGCAAGTTCATTCCCTAGTTTGCTGACGTGCGTCTGTGGAGGAAAAAACCTGCTGTGCGCCAGTGCAAAATACGAAATGATACATGCGTCACTGACAAAGTCAATTGCGCTGGGTGCAAGATAGGGCCCAGGGACTTAAACGCAGATCAACATTCACGACAAGAAATGTCGGCAAATTGGACTGAAGCAGAGATCATGGAGCTCGTCACTATCTGTGCTGAAACCGTGAGATCATTCACCAGCATTACAGAACGCACATGTTTTATCAAGAGAGAAATTGCGGCTTATAAGAAAACTTCAGGCGCTGTGGAAAAAACCTAACAGTTGCAGGACTTAAAATACATCACGTGTCTTTACAGGATCTTTACGGTATGTGTGTTAATGCATGCACAGTTTCCAGAAAATCATTGGTAGTGTGAATGAACCAAAAATCACACAATTCTGGATGCATTTTCTGTGTGTTTTCCGTAATCTCTGTGTGAGATGGGCTATGAGTCATTTTGTCTTATGTGAGTTACATTGTCATTTCGTATTTTAATAATTCTGTCTTTCTGTGTTTGTTTTTAATGTTAGAACGGCAACGGACAATGACACTAAAGGTAAAGGCATCAGTAACCATTTATAGTATAGCAGTTTAGTTCACACTTTTTTCGTGTTGTGGAAGCTACTTTGAAACTTTAGTTAGATAAGCTACAAGCTACCTTACAGTAAAAGTAGTTAAACTTCACCCGAGCTACCCAATAACAACTGAATAATTGTTAATGAAGAAGGTTTAAAGAAAAGGATTTGGGGTTTTAAAACAATGTAATGTAATGTAATACAATTACTGTATGATTTCAGCATTGTTTTAGTTTGTGAAATACATAATACTCATGTTTATCTCAAACTGACAGTCTCCAAAATTGCCATAAATTAATAAGTATAAAAAAGAAAAAATGAGAGCAGAAATATTTTTAATGACTTAGAAACACTTTTATTTCAGCTTTTTATAACAATAATTATGAATTGTTATTAATAATTATTATAAACAAACTAAGGTAAATTATTAAATCATGTGGTTTCATAAATTATAAAAATATAATATAAGTTATATCTGTATTTCTTCTTCTCTTTGATGCTAAAGGAGTGGCGCAAACACAAGGTTAGTATTCTGTACTTTTTCTACAAACTTTGGCAGGACAGTTTAGATTTTGGAATAATGGGATGCACGAATTCATCACTGCACTTAAAAAGAAATAAACATTTGATATAAAAGCAATAAAGCAGGAGGATTCATTTAAAATGGTTATTACTCACTTGTATGTGCTTCAGGTTTTCGACGTAGACAGACACATTTTTGGTTTCAGTACATACAAACCTGTGAGCTTTACTGTTTGTTTCTTTAAGAGACATGGGCTTGGACAAATATGTTTATAGGCATTTAATCTCAAAATCTTCAGATTCTGCCCTCATGCCTCAGTCTTGTTACAGTTTTACTTTTGTTCTGATGAATGATCTCGGGCTCTTCCATTACACTTCTGCTAAAGTGATCTTCAGGGCCGCCTTAACCTAATGTGAGGCCCCGGGGCTAAGAGGTTTTGTAGGCCCCCCTTCCCCTCGATTTAGACTTGCACCTTTACCGTTGCGTCTCTTTCTCGTCTTTCTAAACCAACAGATGTGTGTACTGTGAGCTGACGTCGCGTCAAACTACATCGCTTCAGCTGCGCACGCGTCACTGATATAAACGCAAGTAAACTTAAACTTTATTACAACTAACAGCATTATGTGCGGGAACTCCTTTCTTAATTTAGCGGCACAGTTTCTTGTGCACGGTGGGAGAGACTTCTGCATGCCAGAGACTCAGCTGAACGACCACAGAGAGCGAGTGCGCGCACGAAAGAGAGAGAGAGACCTGCACCTCACTAGTGCTTATTATGAAATTTTAGAAATTACTCTTTCATTTGATGGTGGATTATTTCCCGTTTCTCTGTCACACTCAGTCTAATGTGCAGGAATGTCAAGTTGACACCGCGCACTTAATTACATTACGCGGAATAAAAAATATGTTACGTCTGACATTTTATTTCACGTTAAGTTACAACGGACCAATCAGCAGCCATGTAACGTGCAATTAGAGTGATTGACAGAAAACCTGACAAGTTACAAAACAATATGACATTTTCAGCTTGTCATGAATGCAAACTTGGGAGGCCCTTGAACTTGGGAGGCCCCTGGGCTTCAGCCCAGGTAAGCCCGTGCATTAAGGCGGCCTTGGTGATCTTACACACATGCACGCAAGTACACACACACAGTAAAGTTGCCTAATCACAGACCAGTACGTTGTAAACAAAATTGACCAAGCCACGGAATATACCGGATTATCTGAGCGTCATGTCCACGCAAAGGCAGCTGAAATGCGGCACAAAATGTTACACAGTCTATCACGCAATCAGACTTTACAACATCAAATGGGAAAACAATAAAATGAACGACTTACATAGCATTCAGCTAACATTAGTCAACTCAGCACACAGTGTTAGATCGACAGCGATCACTTCCTGCTGCTCAATCTGGTCTAAGCTCTTTAATCCTTTACTTACTGTATTCTTCAACTGAACGCCTTGTAAAGGGTGATTTTGTAAGGATAAAATCATATTTTCCTTCATCTCAAGAATTTCACTTGCTTCCTCTGATCATTACTGTAACTATCAGTTACTGTACATGGAAATCTGCAACACGGTTTATAAGACTCTGAGAACGATCCAATCACATGACGTCAAAAACGTAAAAAAAAACAATACTGATTTGCTAACAACA
The DNA here is from genome assembly GCF_027580225.2 of Misgurnus anguillicaudatus. Lineage (NCBI taxonomy): Eukaryota > Metazoa > Chordata > Actinopteri > Cypriniformes > Cobitidae > Misgurnus > Misgurnus anguillicaudatus. The sequence continues at coordinate 17,369,512 of NC_073351.2, forward strand.
AAAGTGGGAGGGTTTGGGGCGCACAGTGCTGTGCCCCAAGGTGGATCTGAAACCAGAGCTCAGCCTCATATCACATGCTTTTACCACATTTACTGACTAACACAGGCCCTATCCCAAATGGGACACTCCAGAGTTGTGGACTTCCTCATAGTCCACAGTTTGATGACATAACCTAGTGCAGACCTTAGGAACCCTTGACACGAGTACACTAGGGCGCACCGGAGTCGTATTTTGGGACAGATTCGAGCGTCACGTCCGAAATAGGAAGAGATGTTGTGAACTCATCCCATCTGTCTGATTCGTCCGATAGAGCATTACGAAGGAGGTGCTGATGAGAACACTTCGGAGCGTACAAATGACAGATGGGACACCCTACAGACTCATAGACGAAGCAAGCATGTGCTATTTAAGGCCACAAGACTGAAAGTCCACATGACGTGCATCATTTGGGATAGGGCCATACACACTCGTTTGGATGGCACCCCAGACACACACATGACACACACACACACAATGAAGTCAGTTTCGATTTTTTTAAATAAATGATAACATGACTAACAGTGAAATAGTACAACTAAATGATTTTATTTTGTATTAATTTGCACTATATTTAACTTTTTGGTAACACGTAAAAGTAGCTTTCTTCTCTGGCCAACTTTAGGGGGGCATTCTTACTATTGACCAGTAAACCCAGCTTTTTTGTGATTAACTTTTTTTTCATAAACTCATCCTATAACATCACAAACATTCTGTGAAAAATATTACCCTGAAATCTTTAATATTGACTCATTAAGGTCACCTCAAATATTGAAATCAAAGTGAAACCAATGGTTTAACCTTTCTGATTATGAGACTTTAGCCTGAATTTTACAGACAGGATCACATTTGTGTGAAACACTATTTTTCTCTCTTTGGGCTATGACGTGTCCTGCATTAATTTAACTCAAATTTCATTTTTTTAGAGACGATGTTTTGCTTGGGGAAAGAATATCAGGTATCAGCACTTCATAAGGTCAGTGTTATTTATACTTTCTTTTGAAATTACTAGATCGGGTATTAACAAAAAAAGTAAAATTAAAGTCTGTAACAGTTCACATGGGGTAGATTTAAAACTGTGTGATTAGATTATTGCAAGACTCTTCAGAAGAGGCATAATAATAACGTGTATTAAACATTCTTACAAAGCATTTGTATGGTTTCAGACTTCTGACTGATAAATAACAAAGAACTGTGAGCAATACCGGCAATTCTGCACAAAAGTCTACTGTATCAGTCAGAAAAGAGGCTGTGAGTCAGAAAATGTTTTTGCTGGTGACGAAATATACATCTGCTTAGTGTCTGCTACAGTATATCTAGCACATAGTTATACTTGGCACTTTGTCTGACCAAAATGATAAATGCCACATTTTTTTGTCAGGCAGACTGGTTCACCAGACACTAGCCTATATATGCAAACTACACAGTATATGCATCAGTGACTGCTTATCACTGCTGAGATGAAGTGTCCCAAATTATTGTCAAATATTTAAGACCACCAACAGTTTTCCTTTTTATGTAATAGTGTATACAGTCCTATGTACAGTATGTGTATGTTGAATGCATATCTTTGTCTTTTAGTGCTGCGGGGAAAAACACTACAGTTTGTCTGATGACACGGTGCTCTGCTGTAATGGGACTCTTTATCTTAATGTGCCTAAAAACTCTGAGTGTGTAGGAGGATTAATATACGCTCAAGACCGGATAAAGATGACTTGTGGCTCAAAAGTCTATGACCACGAGTCCTCCAGGTGTTGTTCAGGTCATCTCTACAACATAACTCAAGTTGCTGGCAAAGCAGAGTGCTGCGGAAACCTCTTGCTAAAAGATGAGAATCAAACTTGCTGTTCCTCCACAAGCCATGCATTGGTATATGAAACACAGGATAATCACCTTTGCTGTGGGCATTACTATTACAACAAATCCCTGTGGAGCTGCTGTGCTGGACATCTCAAACCAACCCCAAAGACTGACAACTCTACTGGCGAGTACCCACTTAAGCCGCTAACTGACCTGATCCCCGACATGTGCAATAAAACAGGTGATGTTCTAAAAGCGTTATGATGAGTAATTTTAAATATCTCTCTTTTTGTTTTAAAGCAAATAGAGAAAATTCTAATGCCTGTGAATATATATTTGTTTCTAGCAGTCTTTGGAAAGGTGGAAAGTGTTGCACTTGACCAGAACCAGCGTTACGTCATCTTTAGAGTTGTTGAGGATGTTAGTCTCAGTCATTGCGAACGTTTGGTTCACGTTACTCTGGATCACTGTGACACTCCAGCTCTAGAGGAAGGCATGACCTACCTGTGGGACTCCCAGAAGTTTAAACCTATTTCTCTCCCTGTTGATCCAACCTATGACAATCACATGTTCTTAACTGCATGTAAGATGATCAAAACGAAGAAGAGAAACTTTTGTGAGGTCTGTTTGGGTCATTTCCATGCAAATTCATGCATTATATAATTTAGAAAATAATATGAAGAGCTCAGATGCAAAATCCACAAAACCGACCTCTGTCAATAGAGATAATGATATTTAGATCTAATGTATTATATGTTCATCAAATACTTTTGCTTCAAATTGGCCTAATCCCGATCTGAAGCCATTCAGAAACACAGTTTTTTGGCAGAATTTGTTAAATGCTACAATGGTTTCTCAGCAGTCATTGGGTGCTTTCACACCTGCCTCATTTAGTTCGGCTGAATTGTACCACAGTTCAACTCAGCTCTGATGCACACCAAAAACGGACCAAACAAGCGGACTGAGACCTCCTTGAAGAGATGGTCTTGGTACGCTTTCAAACGAACTCTAGAGCGGTTTATTTGTGATGAGAACACGATTCAAGATGGAACCGACCTACCTGCAAAAGTACTGCGCATTTTTGGACTAAAACCACTGCCGTAGTCAGCTGCGCAGTGCATTATGGGATGAGAAAGTGTTTGTTGACAGTTTCTATTAGCAATGTTAGCACGACAGGTCGCGGACATACCTGGGATCTCATTTATAAAGCGTGCTTATGCACAAAACAGGGCTGGAAACGTGGGTACACCAGTTTGGTGACTGCTGTATTTTCCTCTTTTTGTTTACTTCCGGTGGTTCCGTTGGAATTTCGCGCACTTTGATTCTGACCAATCGAGAAGCAGTTTAGGAAAAGTGGCCAATGAGTGATGTGGATCTTATCACATGACCGAATTTTGGTTCGTTTCAACTGGTGCGGAGCAGAGCGATCAGTGTGGTGTGAAAAGGAACCTTTTTTGCTTTTGGTCCACAACAAATGTAGCCTGACGTTGTCATACTCAATTCTAGTCAGAATTTGAGTCTGATACCGCTCCATTGAGCTATAATTATGAGGCGTGTCTCAACCGAAAAATGCCTCTGCACTCAATTGGATAGACCTACGACCAATCAGAGCAACGGAGTGTGTGACGTATGTTGAAATTACGTCTTTTGCAGCCTGACCGAACTGCTAGTTATTTCACTACAATGACACTAACATTGTGATTATACTAAGTCTGGGTTAGCGAACGTACATCAACACCTACTATGTTTACAACATTTCGTTTATATAACAACATTAAGTATTTACTAAGTCATACAGTAAGACTATCTCTTACCATTTGTACGTTAGGTGAACTTCATCCACGACGATACCCATTACGTTCGCTTGAAAATATTGGAGCCTAGTATGTCCCTCCACTTATTCAGCAACCACGATTCCGTGCTTCCGAAAAGAAGCTGGCAATGACCGCTAATTATATCCATCTCGTCATGCACACCGAGTTGCATCGCCGTGATACCAATTTCAGTTGCGACCAACTTTTGCCAAATCCCGTAGGGAGGACGGAAAAAACATCAACAAATGCCTTGCTCACGTTTCTCTGTTCCTCTTTTAAAATCAATGCTCTGTCGATATCTCAATATCTCAATGTCAGAATCCACACATCTGAATTCTCCAGCGGCAGCCATTTCGTTAAACAGATTAAACACACGCGCTCTTTGGTGACGTGGTTCATTACGTTACTGTTGATCATCTGTCCATCATCGTATAAAGCCCGCCCTGACAATTTGATTGGTTCGACCAGCTTTGGGTCTAGCATAGTAGCTCCTCAACGCAGAAACCCCAGACCGATCTTCCCGTTCTCAAAATGTCGTGGGCGGGGCTAAGATTGGCTGGCACCCAGGCTACAACAAATGACTACGGATGTGAAAACACCAAATGATTCATCAGTCCCCTAAAATGCACGGAAGAGGAATTTGATGAATGTTATAAGACCCTATGATGAAAAATATAAAGGAAAATATGTCGGACGCACTTAGGGGTTTGCATCTGAGCTCCTCATATATTATTTTCTAAGTACCCTACTTAGTAATGTTTTATTTCATCCCAGAAATGGATTGATCTGATGCTGACACGTTAAGCTTTTTTTCATAACTGGGAAAATGTTTTAGCTACTAATGTGAAGATGTGAGCACATCAACATGAGCACTAAAGTCAATATGAAAATACAATTTTATTGCTCAATGGTTTCTCCTCAGGCAGTTTGTTACCATTCTCAGTTGTGTTTTATTTAAGCCTCAAGAGAAAGAGAGATTAAGAATATGAAACATATTGAGACATAAAATGTATATCAATTGTTAAGCTAATATATTTTCTTGGATAATTATGAATTTAGTTTGAATTTATGTTTTAATGTACTGTATACTGAAATTTATATCAATCTCCGAAGATTGCGAAATTTGCACACTTTGATATCTTACCAATTTGGGGCACCATTTCTGATTTTCATATCTCATCTAAAACTAAAAGTGTTTTATCAGGGAAAACATCTACAGTATACTCTTAAACATAAAGGTTCCTAAAAGAGTTCTTTGTCAGTCAGTACGGTTCCTTAAAGAGCCTTTCTGTTGCAACAAGGATTCTTTGTAGTCAACATTTTTCATTTATATGATTTTCATTTCTTTTATCAAGTATTAAGTTCATGGAAGAACACTTGCTCGCATTCAAAATATACTGCATGCCATAATAAGCATTTTCATCATGTACTGTAGTATGATATTTTATCGTCTCAGGTCCTTTTTATTGTTCTATGTTTATATTTTAAAGGGTTTCTAAATCCTTTATATTTTAAAATTCAAAGGTGCTTTTCAACAGTGCTAAACAGTTAAAATATTTTAAAGGGGGAAATATCACGGAAATCTGACTTTTTCCATGTTTAAGTGCTATAATTGGGTCCACAGTCAACTATAACCTATAAAATGTGAACAAGAACCAACCCGTAACTTAGTTTTGGTAAACCATTCTCTGCAAGCATGTGAAAAAATAGGTCATTGAAATTTCACTCCCCTTGTGATGTCAGAAGGGAATAATACCGCCCCTTAATCTGCACTATCCAACCACAACACTGTCATTTAGTGCAGAGATCAGCTCATTTGCTATTTTAATTATAGTAGGTCAACAATAAGCTTACTGCTTCAATAAATTAAACAGCTATTGCCAAGCATTATATTACAATATATTTATATATATCCAAATATCTATATGGGAATTTTATTTTAAGACTGGTGTTAGTTTTTACTCTCTTAATCTTATGTCTTGTCTATTTACAACTGTAAAGATAAGCTTATCACACAACTTTCATACTTACCGTGTGATTAAAATGGCTTTATACTAGTTGTATTGTAGAATTCTGGACATTGTCATTCACATGACACAAAAATGTACTGCCTTCATATCAAATATTTTGTTTCTAAATAAAGGAAACTTTCTGAAACATAATAAAATGTGTGTTTGAGCATAATTGGCATAATACTGTTAATAAAATGTGACCCTGCCTGTGAAAAGTAATTTTTTGTGATATATTGTTTCTACATTATATCATCCTACATAATGTAAAGAACATTCTGTGAAAATATAACCTTAATATCTTTAACATTGACTAAGAAAGGCCATGTCAAAGATTAAAATCAATGAGTGAAATTAAACATTGATGCACCTATATCCTTTTTAGGATTATAAGACTTTAGCCTGGATTTTACAGACAAGGTCACAAATATTATAAACCTGTGGGCGCATAACAGAAACTTTCTATCTTAAGTATATGTTATGTTAAATTTGGATTTTTCGCAAATTCAAATTACAGAAGCAAATCTTAAGTTGATTTAGGATTCTCAACTTATCTCACCAAATCTTATCTCATCACTAGTTAGGAAATCTTAAATTGCTATTGTTTTAGCATCAATGGGCTGCACATCATCTGTGAGCTACTATTACAAGTGCTAGGATACTACTGTACATTTCAACATTTGATAGAGACATGAAAAGAAATAGATGCTGAGTCAAATGTGTACTGTATTCATTATCATCATCACACTATCAAGATAACGTAACTGATTTTTAAAATCTGACTTTTTCCATGTTTAAGTGCTATGATTGGGTCCCAAGTGCTTCTATCAACCTAGAAAATGTGAAAAAGATCAACCCAGTAACTTCGTTTTGGTAAACCATTCTCTACAAGCACATGAAAAAAAAAGTTGTTAAATTTTGGCGCTCTTTATGATGTCATAAGGAGCTCTTATTATAATAATAGCACCCCTTAACCCTATAACTGTCACTGTCCCACAGGTGGGACGTTTGGCATTACATATTTAAAACAATAATTACATAGTCTAAACCTACACCAATCTTGACAAACTATATACCGTTGGAAAGCTCTAAGAATGTAGTTTTAATATATCAACACCATTTTGAAAAAAGAAGTATGTAGTAAGAGTCATTTTCTAAAATGTCGCAGACCAACAGTTGGGCCCAAAATGTTATTACATATTTCTTTGTAAATATCCCATTAACCTGAAATAACCTCGACAAACTATATATTGTTGGAAAGCTCAGGGAATGTAGTTTTCATATTTCAAGGCCATTTGATGATAGAATTTGTATAGGGACAGTTATTTTGTTAAATGTCACTCACCCCATAGGAATGCATATAAATGATTATAAATTTATAACACTAATACCCTATAAACTTGAAATAATCTTGACAAACTATATATTGTTGGAAAGCTCTAGGAATGTAGTTTTCATATTTCAAGGCCATTTGATGATGGAAATTTAGTAGGGACAGTCATTTTGTTATTTGTCACTGACCCAGTAGGAGTCCATATGAATTCGTATATATTCATAATTCTAATATTCTTCAAAATGAATATATGAATCTTCAAAAATCTTGACAAACTATATATCGTTGGAAAGCTCTAAGAATGTAGTTTTCATATTTCAAAACCTTTTTGCATTAAACACAATGCAGAGACAGTAATTTATCAACTTTTGACAAGATATTGCAGCTAACCGTTGACACCTAGTGGCCTTGGTTGGTAAAACCACTAAAAGTGTGACAGAAACTTCATTTTTTGTTATTTTCACCTAAAATTTGGTTCAGAACTAGTTGAGACTTGTGTCTTTATTGGTGTGGTGTTTTGAGAGTAAAACATTTTAATTTTTATATACATTTGTTTAGAGAGTATATACTTTATTGCATTATTTTTATTATTGAAAATAAATTTAAACGGGTATAACTTTTTTGTCATTTAATATTTACAACTTCAAACACCTCAGTGTAAAACTATAAATTTTCTTCTTAAAAAAGAGACCAAGATTTTGCTTCTAAACCAAAGAATGCCAGAGTTATAGTCATTTTAATGTGCAGATCACCTTTTCACCCCCCCACTCAAAAGGGGCAGTGACAGTTATAGGGTTAATCTGCACTATCCAACCACAGCACTGCCATTTAGTGCAGAGAAAAGCACAATTGAGTTTTAATTGCAACAAACCACCATCATTGTGATCAGTGTTTGAATTTCATCAGCTCATTTGCATTTTAAAGAACACACCCAAAACGGCACATTTTTGCACACACCTACAAAGTGGCAATTTTAACATGCTATAATAAATTATTTATATGGTATTTTGAGCTAAAACTTCACATATGTTTTCTGGGGACACCAAAGATTTATTTGACATCTTAAAAAAGTCTTGTGCCATGGCCCCTTTAAATAATGAGGGATGACAGAGATTGAAAAATCGCTCCACTAGTGAGAAACATTGTGATTATGTGAATAATGGGAGTGATGTAGTAAAGGTAAAAAGCATTTAAAGAGTCACCCAAAAACAAGCATTGTTTATGCACTTTGAAAAAAAATGCAATGTCATTCTCCCGCAAGTCTATCACAGTGTGATTGTTTCAGCTGGCTTTCATTTAAATTTTAAGTTAGGAAACCCGTGGCGTTACCCTAAAGTTAAGACCGTTTTAGGATGTTTTATCAAGTTAGGATGTTTTCATAATACCACTTTCCTATCTGCAGTTAAGATAAGATAATGCACTAGAAACGTCATTCTGTAATAGCTTTTGTCTTAAATGATGTCCTAACTGAAATTACCATGGTTACCAAATAGTTTAGATAAGATTTTACAGTTATGTTTTTTGTAATACACCCAAAATTGTCAAAATTGACCACTGAGAAAAAAGACACATTTCAACCCATGGTAAGGACCTTGAGATTTCTGCTTAGCTTGACGCCCCATTCAGACTGCCAGCAGTAGTAGAGGTTCAAGATCATTTGCGATTTATAAATTTCACATCTGAAAGAAAGGGGTACGCGAATTTTCTGCACATAAATACAGTTTATGAATCACACGTACGCATTTTGGATAAATGATCGTAAGATCAAATGTAGGATGGTTTCTACGAAACATTTTATAAATGAGCTCCCAGGACTAGACCTTATTTATATTAGGTCATTTAAGAAGTTTTTACAAACATACCTTACAAAACACACTACAGATGTGCATCTTGAAACAAAAACATGTCACCAATATATGTTAAAATGAGTCAGGAACAGATGTTTTTAAAGTTAAGCAACTCAAACATGCATTTTAGTCTGGGACTACGATAAGTCCTGTTTGGGGAAACCACTCTTTTAAGTACACTATGTAAGTGTAGTATTTTCACCTGGGGTTACCAAATATTTTATGGATCTTTAATGAAATATTTGAATAAAGACCAAAGATTTTGTGTTACTTTTTGCCACTACTGTATGAGTGTACGTGTATGAATGAGCGTGTGGATATGTAAATGTACCAGAGTGATCACTAAACCTCTGGCTGGCCACCCCTTTGATAAATTTCTCAGAAACTTCTGCAGAGGCTTTGGTTAATATTTGGAGAAATTAGATAACTCAAAGGCGCATTTGAAAGTAAAAATAGTTTATGTTTGATTTTTAGCATTAACCACAGACATAGATGATTTTGGCTAAATAATGCATCTGGGAAGGCATTAAATCCTGTTAATGGGAGTGGTTGTTTTCTACTGAGACTTGTGGTCTTTCTGCTTGTAAGTTTATATAACTTACAGTTTAATGTCACAAGACCAACCTGGAATCCAGCCACTATTGCATCTTCCAACTGCACAGTCCACCTCACAAATTCGAGCTGAAACCGGTCTTGTTCACAGAGCCAGAGAGGACTTGCACGAATGTTTGTTTTCTCTACCGGTCGGTTTGTTATTTTAATAACAAAACATAATCTATCAGCATCCAATTTTTAGCACCACAAACCTCAGAACACACTACTCTCCAGCCACTCCATCACATGCCCCCTCAACCCAATCCCCTTCCATCTCTACAGGCCACTTTAGACACGCTCACACCAGCATTCACACATATTATCAACACCTTCCTGCTTACCGACAGCTTTCCATTCACTTTTAAGCACTCCATTTCACCCAGAACTTTGCATTAAGCAAATGTGTGGTGCAATGTAATGCCTTCACAAAAGGGCACTAAATGACTTTCCCGCTCATTTTCCTTCACAACTTCCTGCTGGTGAAGCAATCTTTCAGATGCAATTCTCTCAGCCACATCTCTCACAATTCATAATATTCAATAACAATTAAAAACATATTTTCCGTGAATACCTGACAAGTAGATGTTGACTGCTCTTCTATCTCTTCTATCTTCCATTAAAAAAACTTTCTCTTTTTCTCTCAACAGGGATTGTTTAAGAATTGTGAAAACTAACTTTGTTGATGTCAGGGTTTGGTGACAGAACCCAAGTGCAGACGATGATGGGTTAACAGAACATACTTTATTAAAGGTCACATCCTTCCTGATTCCATTTTTAAACCCTAGTTAGTGTGTAATGTTGCTATTAGAACATAAATTATACCTGTAAAATGATAAAGCTCAAATTCACTGCCAGGTGATACATTTTCTTTAACAGAATTCGCCTTCAAGACAGCGAACGTTCGGTTTGGACTACACATAGACAGTAAAAGAAATGGACACAGCGACCCGATTGGATTCGCCGGAGACAAGTGAAGTCAATTAGAAGCATGCACTTCCTGGGGGTTGAGCGTACTGCGCAGACTAAAACTGAGCTTGATTATGTAGATGTGACGTGGGCAACCTGTCTGACAATTTTCTGCAGGGTTCACACCAGACGTGGTAGAGGCGGCAAGCGCGAGTGATTTACATGTTAAGTCAATGCAAAGACGCGATTAGGCATCCTGCGGCGCGGAACACGCTGCACATTTCGCTCGAATTAAGCGTTGCCGCTGAAAACACGCAAGTTAAAAAATCTGAACTTCGGTGGATTTCCACGCCGTGTTAACCAATCAGGACCTTGCTGTAGTAGTGACGTGATTACAGGAAGCGAGTGGAATCTCAGAGGAGTCGCAGAAGACCCTCCCATGATGCGAATTTCCACGTGTCTCGAATAACTCGAATGACTATAATTTCACACGGCTTTCACGTGTGAATGAATTGAGTAAACTCAAATGTTCAAGCACCCAACTACACGCGAATAGCACGTGTTTGTCGCCTCTACCGCAGATGGTGTGAATGCACCAAAATGCTACGTACACTCCAAACACGGGGCATCGCGTTACTCGCGGGATTTAACTTCGTGTCATGCGAAGTTAATTTAATTTTAAAAGATTGCCTGCAAGCTTCTCCTCCTGTCCATATGGTAATTTCTCTACTGTGTGACAAGAGAGTCACAGGTTATGATGCAATCGTTAGCCTTTTTTCACAAAAACTGCTTCTACTGGGCCATAACGTAAGATACAAGGTAATGAAGCCTTTTATACATTATCGTGTTTCTTTAAAAATAATTAATGGACAAATGGAGTCTTTAAACACCTCAGATGTAAAGTTATTCATAGTGATGCCAGAATGAATAGGAGTCAATGGAATGCTAACGGCAGATGGGGGTCTGCTAATCAATGTCCTTCATAGGGGCTGTAGGCTATTATCTGCTTAAATTAAATTTAGTTGGAGTTGATAGCAGAGGTGGACAATACTTAGTTACATTAGTTACATTTTCCAAGCATCTGTGCTTTATTAGGATGTTTGTATTGGGAAAAAGTTTACTTCACTACATTCATCTAAAGCATATAATCATACTGTGTATTCTTTATTGAATATTAAAATTGATTTAATAGCTAATTACATTAAAATTGTGTACATTTACTTGAGTAAAAGTATGTTAATGTACTTAAATATTAAATGTAAAACAAACACATGTATTTATGAAATGTAATAGAATAAAAATTATGATAATATGCTTTGGAACGAGTTTTCCAAAGAAAAACACGTATAAATTATAAATACTTGAAAATACTTTTAAATAGAAAGTAAAACCTTTGCTTGATAGTGACTCTGGCAAATTATCAACCCACCTGTGGTCTGTGGACGTTGGCATGAACGATCTATTTATTTCTCCTTTCAGTGTCTGTAAAACGATAGCTCTGAAATCTTGTTAATCTGTTAGTACAGTCTATCGCACAACAGCTGTTTCTCATTTAGACGCGTTTTCCTCATGGGAAAAACATTATATCCCTACAGTCTAAAGCATATAATCATACTGTGTATTCTTTAATATTACATATTTAAATGTATTTAAAGGCGGAGTCCACAATGTTTGAAAAACGCGTTGGAAAAGGAGACGGGCCGACTACCAAAACACACTTATAGCCAATCAAATCAAATCAAATGCCGGGTTGCGTATGTGTGGGGCGGGTCTACCAACAGAAGGTCCAGATTCTATTGGGGTAGGGGCGTGTTTGTTTAGGTGATTTCAAATATCAACATTGGCTTTCAAACATCATGGACTCCGCCTTTAATACCTAATTACATTTAAATTGTGTACCTTTACTTGAGTAAAAGTACGTTAATATACTTAAAATTCAAATGTAAAACAAAAACGTATTATTTATGAAATGTAATAGAGTTAAAATTATGATAATATGCTTTGGAATGTGTTTTCCAAAGAAAAACATGGATAAAATACAAATACTTGAAAAATATTTTTAAGTAAAAAGTAAAAACTCTGCTTGACTAGTGACCCTAGCAACTTGTCAACCCTCCTGTGGTCTGTGGACGTTGGCATGAACGATCAATTTACTTCTTCTTTCTGTGTTTTTGGGCAGTTTGTAAAACGATAGCTCCAAATTCTTGTTAATCTGTTAGTAGCCTACAGTCTATCGCACAACAGCTCTTTCCCATTTCGACGCGTTTTCACCGTGTTTTCGCCGATGTCACGCTGTACCCAAATGCTGCTGCTCTGTCTTTTGCCACTCAGTGGGCATAACCGCAGTCCCTCTCGTCGACGATGATGTCATGTGCATACCCTCTATAAAATATGAAACCCTGCCCCCCTGTTACTACAGCCCTTTACTTCCTACTTTATTACATCAGTGGGACAGTTTTTTGACTAAACTCTGCCCACAGGAATACATCAGTCGCCAGCTAAGCTAACGGCAAGCTAAGCTGCTATCGAATCACAACACACTAAACAAACTGCACAATCAGAACTCATTACGCATTTCTGAAGGAGGGACTTCATAGAACAAAGAAGACATCAGCCTGTTTTTAGGAGATACAGATAAGTAAATTGTGTGAAAAAAAAAATGTACACATGAAAACGTTATTGCGCACTGTAAACACAATCAAAGCTACAAAAACACAGACCTTTAAAACAAACGGGGAACACAAAATACCATGTGGGGGCAAACAACATGAAACAAGCTCTTTACAATGAGAGACTGAACACTAAACTTGACTAAAGACTTTAACACTGGACTAGACTGGACTCTCACTTTACTGGACCAACATACCAAATGACACAAAACGAACCTGCACAAGACCAAGAACACAATGACATTTAATAAGAAAAACTAAACAAGATAATGAGGGAAGGACATGTGAGGGGAATAAACTAATGATAAATAATTAACAGGGAGAACGAAGGGGGCGGGGACTAGAGTCAAGACACAGAAGGAGCCACCATGAGCCTTCACAAAGAACATGAGACTGTCAGAACCCTGCCACAATGGACTAGATACAGACATAAAACAAGACTTTTGCCAGGATTCTGACAGTAGAAGCATTTTTTTATTATTGCCTCCATATGAACTCCATATGACAAATCGCTTTATTGTTTCTTAATCTTTGTAAGTCGCTTTGGATAAAAGCATCTGCTAAATGCCTAAATAAAAATGTTTTTCAGATATGAATTTAAAACTGAATAAATAAGGGCATTTTTTAAGGTCTGTCTTTCAAACTTCAAAGCTCCATTGTTCCCACTTCTTATGTGTTCATGGCATAACAAAAATATATATCCATATAAATAAATATTTTGTCAATTACAATTAGGGTGACCAGACGTCCCGAAAAATTCGGGACAGTCCCGAAATCTAAGCTGCTGTCCCGAATCCCGAATCCTGCTCTAATTGTCCCGAAAATCATACTGAAGCAAAATCTTAATCCCGAATCCCGCTTTAATTTCCCCGAAAATTATACTAAAGCAAAATCTTGAGTAGTAGTTGTCTGATAAAACATGAGCGAGGAGGTTAAGTCATCCTGCAGCCAGCCCCAGCCGGGTGCTCATTGGCTGCAGCCAGCCGCCGCCGGCTGCTCATTGGCTGCAGCCAGCCGCCGCCGGCTGCTCATTGGCTGCAGCATCTTGCTTTTATACTGTAGGCTCTCATTTTGCTGGCAGCAGTTAAAACCTCCGCGAAATATAATGACGTTGTATTGTTTCTATTAATTTATCTAATTCATCTATATGCACAAAGACAATAGGAGCTTTTTGTTTTATAGAGTTGACTAAGAGAGCGAAAGTTGCAGCAGCCTCGAGGAAAGTTGAAAGTGCAGGCAGTGACAGTCAGTCGCATGAAGGAGTCAGATTGGTCGAGGGCACGCAAAGCACTTTGTTAAAAAAATACTTCTATACGTATTATATAAATTTATACGCATATGTACTTATATTAATAAAAATATGCTTAGTTCAGTAACTTCAGTTTGAAATTCCTTATTTTTATTATTAAGTAAAATAAAGAAAACTATTATTGTATGAACTATTATTGTATGAAGTATAAAATACTATATGTATTATATCAATTTATTTATTTATAAGCATATGTACTTATATTAATATGATTGATTCAGTTTGAAATTCATTGTCTTTTATTATTAAATAAAATTAATAAATAAAACTATTATTGGATGACCCCCCCCCCCATTACGTCTGACCCCCCCCCCCCCCCCCCGCCCGAATTTCAGCCAATATCATCTGGTCACCCTAATTACAATATTTACTTCTAATATAAAAATACCCATTTCTATGATATCCATAACATCCATGCTGTACTTTCTTTCGCAAAGGAAATCAAGATCAAGAAAGCATTGTAGCTTAATAATTAGTAAATGTCAGGCAGGAGCAGCTGTTTATGCATCCATTACTTTTCATCCGGTTAGGAACAAGTGAAGTTAGTGTTTCATCCAGTCTTGCTGCTGAGTCACATCCTGTCAGTCTTTACTTTTGCCTAAACCACTTTCCTTTCTTTCTTCCTTCCTGTACACTCATAGGCGGAAATCGCGGGGGGGGGGGGGGGGTGTCAGGGTGGTCTGGACCCCGCCTATCTGAGGGTTGTCCCCCCCAAAATATCATTAAAATATGTGTATTAAAAATAATTTAATGATTTATGCAAGTACAGTTTTGCCTGTATTATTGGTGTCCCCTTGAAAATTTGTTCTTTAAATATGTTATGTTTATTGCCCCCCCCCAAACATTTAAAAATGTTCGCCCCTGTGTACACTTAATCAAAACTTAAATGCTTTACTTTAAAGCTGTTGTCATGTAGTGTATCATTGACTTAATGTTAGTAGAGGTTACCCTTAAATGGCTTTTATTTCGAATCTTGTCCTGCATAACTAACACAGTTTTGTTCCTTTGAAAGAATCAAGCATTTTCCTTACTTAAATTTGTTTCAATATTAAGGTAAGGTGCCATTTTATTTTTATTAGAGCAAATCCTTCTGCTGACCCACATTTGTTCTTAATGCTTCTTAAAATAAAGTGAGGAATTAAGAAAGAAAGGTGGTATATTTTTGGCTCACATTTAAAAAAGCTCGAGCATATCCAAATTAATCATTTTCTTAACCATGTCATTAAATCCAACCTATGACCATTGATTTGAGAACCAAACTTAACCCCCACTGTACTGGATCTGAATATAGAAACATCAGATTCACAGCCAATAGTTTCTGATCACTATTAGCATTTCTGTTGTCTTTGGAATGCAGGGTCTCCTTAAAAGATGGTCCGGATAAATTTTTTTTTTTAAATGTTAATTTTCAAATTTACAAAGTTATGAAGTATTGCATTCTTGGGATTAATGAATTCCTGCATGTTTTGTAAGAAGCATAAACTTTGTGGAGAATGTTGGAACTAAGCAATGTTGATTTTCCTGTTCCTGTGACGTGGGGAGATACAAGGCTCTTCAGTATTCATTCACTACAAAATTCTCAGTGTGTAGTGAATTTTGTATTTTTTTAATGTGGTCAGTGTTTTTGATGACTACTGATAAATTTAACACAGTTTTTCAGCAGCACATACAGACCCACAGAACTAGAGTGGCATTCATGTCTCATTTAAGCAGACACTGTCTGTGTGTATGTGGTCATACAGTTTTTGGATTGGTTATGGTCTGTGGCCAGGGCTGAATTAACCATAGATGGGATTGGGTGAGTGCCCTGGGGAACCAGCCAATGAGGGTCACTAAGGGTTCCAGACATTTTGCAACCAGTTTTTGAGACAGCAGAAGCATTTGCACATATTGCAAATATATATACAAATTTGGATTTTTTTTCTAATTGTTATATGCTATGTTAAAAGACAAGTAGAACACATGGCCACCAATGTGCAGTTGCGGATTTAGACATGGGTGACATGAGCAGCTGACCAGGGCGGCTTTTTGCGGGTGGGACAAAAACAGAATGTGCGACAGAATTTTTGCCTCTCATTCGCACAACGCTTTAATTGTTTTATGTCACCATTTGCTTAGTTAATAACACTTCATTTAACTTATTGTATGAAGAGTTTGGTTCCAAAACGCAACAAATCCATTTTGACTAATTTCGGTAAAAACGTGTTTTCTATATCGAGAAAGTGACAAGATAAAAACCACTATTTTCTGTTACAAACTTTTACATAGCATCTTTAGGTTATAAAAACATTAAAATTTAAAATCTATAATTTGATTTTCAAGGATTTATTATAAAAACTAAATTGAATCAATATATAAATGTGAATTAATCTTTTCCATGTTATATTAATTTAGTTGACTAGTGGTATACACTGATTAAAAAAACATTAATTGCATTAATCAAAACATTTACTTTGTCGTATTAAGAACATTGTCATTGCTGCTGTTATACTTGGGGTGTCGTCTCGGAACTTTTTTCACAGTGATCAGCTTTTGATCAACACACCGCCATTATTGTTTACAATGCGTGGAATGGTGCGCTGTGATTTGTTGAGCGGATTTATTGCATTTTGCAGAGAAGGGGGAGTGGCGTTTATCACGTTTTGGGAATAAAGGGAGAAAAGATGACAGAATAGCATGGCAATATTGGATTTTGCATAAAATTAAGAATTAATTTTTTATACTGACCAGATACAATACTGATTTTGGCGGTAACTAATAAAAAAAATGGCGTGTACATTTCTTCCCCGCCACAGAAAACCACCACAGGTTTATCAATGCCATCAAAGTATTATTTTGTTTTTGTTTGTTTGTTGATCACGAAGTATATACAAGGAAAACTAGGATTCTGTGTGTATTCAAAGTGCCACCATTGTTGTTTACAGTGCGTGGAATGGTGCGCTGTGATTTGTTGAGCAGATTTATTGCATTCTGCAGAGAAGGAGGAATGGCCTTTATATCAAATATCGGAATTTGCGTAAAATGAAGAATTTACATTTTAATACTGACCTGATACAAAACTGATTTGGCGGTAAATCCTCTTTTTTTATGGTGTTTATCGCGTTTTGGAACCAAACTCTATATATATGCTAAAACTTATGTTACTTTCAATGTTACTTTTTGTTATAGGTCATAAATTAAACATGCATTTTCAAAAAACATGCACTAGCATCGGGTATTTTGCATTTTAATTACTGAAAACTGATATTTTCTTTTTTAACATTTTAAAAACAATCGTATCACATGTGGTGTAGTCACACAAGTTTATTTATTTATTTTTTATGCTTTCAAAGCTCAAATTGGATCCACAAATTACATACCACAGACCCTTTCCTTCCGGTTTATCGGCCAGCATTTGGCTTGTACAATGGAAAGGTAACCATGCTGATTTTAAATAAGACAAAGATATCCAACAGGTGGCCAGTTGACCGGACTAGACCTTTCAAATATTTGCGGGGGGCACTTGAAACGTGGTCACTGTCTGTGGTTCATTTGTATCCTGTTTTTCATGTCAAATGCTTGTTTTTATTGGCAGTCTCTTGAGGATGTTGGTAATTCAACATTTACAAGTGTTTATATTGGTGTAAGTTAGGGACTTCCTAGTGCACATTTTGGATGTTTTTATATTCAAACACATATTTTACAATACTGAACTGAGGCGTTGAATGTGTGAAACAAGAAACAGTATATAACCCAAGCCCCAATGTCCATCTCTTTGTTTTTTAAAAAAGCTGCATGAGCTTTAAAACTTTTTTGAGGGGTAAAAGTTGTATCTGTAGCTGACTTTTATTTAAAGGAATGCTTTAACTACTAGCAAGAGCTGTCAATACAGTAGTAACACAGAATTTACATTGGCACTGACCATTTTTAGTTAATATGTGGTGAAAGTGTGTGATGCCAAAAATATCAGAGTTGTGAAATAAACCACTAACTTACTATAATATTTACCAGATTTAAAATTTTAAAAGTGTAGCTCATTATTCGCCATAGTCAGGGGCATAGCACGGAATCTTGAGCCCTATGCAAAGATGTGTGGGGGCCCCTATTAACACTAATCATCACAGCTTTTTTAATATTTCCTATCTGTACAGGGAGCTCTCACAGAGTAATTGCTAGCAATTTGCTAATTTAAAAATTAACCCAGCAGTGATAAAAAAGTAGTATATGGTGTAGTATAACATATAGTGTAACATGGTTGCAACGTAACATAAATTGATATTTGCATCAATAATTTTTTACTGATTTATATTCATATTACTCACATTTAGGAGCATAAAGGGGGCACTTTAGTAGCCCCTTAGACATAAACATAATATTTAATTTACATTGTGTGGATTTTTATAACTTTGTAGTCCAAAACATTACAATATTTTTAAACAATTTAACAGTAATCAGTAAAAAATACTGTTACATGTGAGTATAGTATAATAATACACTAGTCAAAATTTGAAGTGAATCAAAAAAGTTGATCAAAGTTGTTTATCAAAGACAAGAACGGTATTGTTTAAAATTTTAAGAAAACATTTATGAAGGAGTTTGATCCACTTAATTTCTGGAAAAATGTTAGTTTGTTGAATGCATTGCCTGACTAGAATCTGAGCTTAATTTATCTTATCTCAGTATCATTAACAAGAGCAGATATATATCTTGAGACGGGCCTGCTTCAATCTTTGTGACTGTTTCTAGAACAGAGTGTTTTAATTTCTTCTTTATTCATATTTTTCCAATATGTTATATCTAAAACATATAGGGATGGTTTCCCGGCCAGGGATTAGACTAGTCCTAGACTAAAATAAATGTAGGAGCTGTCCAAACTGAAAACAACTTGCACTGACATATCTTAAAATACATCAGTGGCCTTTGTTTTGCCTCAAAATGCACACAAGTAATGTTTTTAGTAAAGGCCTGTTTGTTAAAACTAGTTATATTTCCTAATTAAACTAAGGCCTAGTCCTGGCTTAAGCTAATCTCTGTCTGGGAAACCACCCCATAAAGATCATTTACATCCTATTTACAAATGTATCTAGATTTTTTTCAAACTTTTCATGTTTTCAAACTTTTCGTGGAAATTCAAATATTTTTATTTATGAAAATAAATTATGAACCAGTGGCTTATATTGATTATGCAGGGTATTAAGCTATTTCTTGTAACTGTTGAAATAAAATATGTATGGAAATGTAACCAGTTCTACTCACTCCTACGCTGAGCGAGATTCCAACCACTCTGGTCTGGCATGAGAGTCAAACACTCTAACAAGAAGGCTAAAGGCCATGAACTCTAACATCTGTCACTTGAGCACTTCTTTAAGTTTGCTGAGTGAGGTTTACTTTTACCGCGCCGCTCTCACTGACTAGCTGGCCTTCATTACAGAAACTTAATGAAACTATTGTGAAACCTGAAGTGTACATGCCAGAATGCATTTCTTCTTATGCTTTGCCAAACATGCGAAAACACTTGTTTACTATAATAATAAAAAAACAACGTATTGTCATTTTTGCCTTCCTGTGTCATCATATGAGTTCCCCTTGATTAACAACGGTAGTTTCTGGTGTCTAATCCTCAATGGTAATATTTCTTGGATTTGTTTTGTGACTTCCTGTAAAACAGTTGTTTTCAATGTTATTTGTGGAGGCCCACTGCTCTGGTCCAGGTTTCCTGATAACGTTGTCTCTTAGCGTGCTATGACCCAGGATCTTTTATGCCATCAAGATTGCTGTATATTTTCCCTTTTAACCGTTTCAGGTTACACTGGAAGGGTTAAGTTCTGATGCTGATTTCGCCAATGTACTTAATTGTTTAATCGTTTTGATATTTATGATTTTAGTAATGAAACCAGGCTTAAAGCCTGTGTAAAATAATTTTTTAAGAGCTATTTTAAGTCTTTACAGGTACAGCATGTACCTAAGGTGTGGAAACATGCTCTGGTAGTCCCGGTTCCCAAGTCCAGTAGTCCCAATACCATTAAAGCGTCACTCCACTTTTTTAACAAATATACTCATTTTCCAGCTCCCCTAGAGTTAAACATTTGATTTTTACCATTTTGGAATCCATTCAGCTGATCTCCAGTTCTGGCGCTTCCACTTTTAGCATAGCTTAGCACAATCCATAGAATATGATTAGACCATTAGCTAGGGTGACCATACGTGCCATTCTTCCCGGACGAAAACTGGCCCATTTTCACATTGGCAGGACTATGATGATGTTATTTTGTCGTGACTTTATTATATCACTCTTAACATGTTCTCTTGTGTCTTGGTTCGGAAAGAATTTTGATTTTTGTCTCCTTTTTGTCATGCAATTCTATTTAACCCAGTCAATATAGTATAAGTACCTAGTAGCATAGTATAAACGAAACCAACATTTTCTTTTAGCCAAACTCATTTCAAACAAAAGTGATCTTGTTATATTATTGTTACCTTATAGACTCAAGAATGCATCCAATCCAGACATGAAAGATGCTCTGATTTGAATTTAAAAGATATTTATTTTACTAACCTTGTACTAGGTGACTTGACTGTTCATAAAAGACTCTACAGAAAAGTTTAAATAATCAAAACAGAAGTAGTCTAAGCAGAAACACACACACACACAGGGTCACTGCTGGTCAAATAGGTCACACACAACTATAGTATGCTATAGTATAAACTATAGTATAGAGACGCAGAACGGGCTCTGCTAAGGGAAAACATGTGCTAGTAGGATTAACCCCTCAGAAAATACCCATAAAGGAACCCTTAGGGCACACAATGTGGACATCTAGGCCATAACACAGATTTACAGAGAATACATCTAGTGAGAGGCTGTCAGCCGATGTTCCACAACATCGGCCGTTAAGGATGTGGAGGAGTAGAAAACTTTTCTCAAAGTATTTATGGCACTAAATTAGCTCCATAATGGCACCATTGTATCTGTTGAACGTGTTAGGTGTCACCCAGCCAGCATCTCTACAGTGAGGAACCACAAGCTAATGCCCAAGATGAAGCAATACTTCTCGTAGAGTGAGCCTTTAAATTAAAGGGGCTTGGGGTTCCCTGCATTTGATAAGGAAGGGCGATGGTGTCCACAATCCAATGGGACATCCTCTGCTTGGTGACAGCTTTCCTTTCTGTTGACCACCGTAAGAGACAAAGAGCTGTTCTGAGGTCCTGAAGCTTTGAGTTCAGTCCAAATACAACCGCAGTGCGTGCACGGGACATAACAAAGTCATGGCTGGGTCTGCCTCCTTCGGGGCAGCGCTTGCAGGCTCACCAGGGGTCTCAGTGTTAGACTGGAGTCAGCAGGCCCGAACTGAAGGCACGAATCGTCGACCGAAAATGCATGGAGGTCCCCTACCCTCTTAACAGAGGCCAGTGCAACCAGGATCAGAGTTTTCATTGAGAGAAACTTGACACTCGCTGACTGCAAAGGCTCAAAGGGAGGGACCTGCAGGGCTTTCAGCACCATGGACAGGTCCCAAGGAGGAATAGAGGGGTGCTGCAAGGAATTTAGCCGTCGAGCAACTCTTAAAAACCTAATAATCAGGTTGTGCTGATCTACGTAAAAAGGATCATGAGATCATGCTGGAAAGGAAACAGAAACTCAAAATACAAATAAACGTAATTATATAACACATATACTGGACAGTCAAGACCAGTTAAATCTATGATCAGCATTTCTTCAGGTATTGCTTGGGTCATCATCTAGCACAGGGGTCTCCAACCCTGCTCATGGTGAGCAACCAGATTTGACCTTAAACTCAAATCAAACACAGCTGAAGCAGCTAATTAAGGTCTGCAGGGTTGCTTTATAAAACAGAGGGGTGTGTTGGAGCTGGGTTGGAACTGAAGTCTGCAAGATGGTAGTTCACCAGGAGCAGGGTTAGAGACACCTGATCTAGCATCATAAAGCTGGCAACGCAGAGTGCTGTGGAAACCTCTTGCTAGGAGATAAGAATCAAACTTAGCTGTAATTCCACAACCCATGCAGTGTGTTTTTGAAAAACAAATCCAATCACAGTGGGCACTACTATAGTACAATATATCCCTCCGCTGTGCTGGAGATCTCAAACCAACACCAAGTGGCCTTAAAAATAATTTTACAAACAGATTCATCTTGTCTGTGTATGTTTTAGTGCTATTTGGCAAAGTAGCGAGTGTGCTACTTAACAGTAATTCCCATCACACTGCGTTGTAATGAGTCAAGAAAGAGAAAGTGAAAGTCAAGAAAGAGCCCATAATTCATTTGTTATATTACTGGATATCCCCTGCTAGACAACAGTATGACGTATGAGAGAAAAGTATTTGAGCAACAACGTGATAAATTAAATAATGAGGGGTTTTATTTGTAAAGCCTGCATACACACAAAATATGAGACCCCTGGTCTTTTTGATCAGTCAGTGTTTTAAAAAAAAAATAGCTAATGTTAAAATGTGCCAATATTTAAAGGAATTGTTCTAATGAAAAAAATTACAAAAACAAGAAAGTTGTTTTGGACAGTCAGGGACTTTTAGGGTAGGAGGCTCAGACCAATGACTTGAGAGGTAGTGGTGGCCATGTTACAATGTAGAATGATCTGCAAAAATAAAAATAGTCTGTAGATACTTCAGGCTTGGTCCAGTTGTTGTAAAGGATAGAGCAGGAGCTAATAAAACCAGATAAGGCAGATATTTATTGTCCGACAGATGTGTGACCCTGCCTGTGAAACCCAATCTAAATAAATGTCTTGTGATTTAGTGTTTCATATACAATCATCCTTAAGAATATTCAGTAAAAATATAACCATATTGACTGAGTAAGGTCATGTGAAAGAATGAAATCAATGAGTGAAATCAAACTTTGATGCTCCTTATCTTATAATTACATTATACTTTAGTATGGATTTTACAGACAGGGTCACATATGTTACCTTCTACTGTAAATTTAGTGTGGGAAATGTTGGCTTCTGTAAATTGCGAAAGTCTTTCAGATGTGACCAGGTAAAACTCCCTATACAGATGAGGAAAACCCTTGGGAAGAACCATGCTGCACTATTTTTAGCAGAAGTCCACCTCCAAGAGCTGGCACATATTTAAACAAAAACAAGAGGAACGGTGTTAAAAATGATGCTGTATTAAAGTTCATGTGGTAGCCTGAAACAAAAGTATCAGCGTTACTCAGCATTATGTCTTCTAGGCTATTAGAATGGATTTTAAGGGATAGTTCACCTAAAATGAAAACGTGTATGTTTCTTCTGACCTTCGTAGACATTTCTCCCAGGTGGGGGAGAAATCTGATTATGAGTTTAAACTGTATAGCTGATTTTGTTATAAGCAGTAATATCTGACTTTAGGCTAAAAATAATTTACATTCATGCAATTGACAGACACTTTCATCCAAAGTGGCCTTAACTTCATTCAACACATTTTAGCCGTATGTGTGCCCCCTGGGATCAAACAGATGACCATAATGCTGTATCAGCTGAGCTACAGGAATACAGATTTTGTGTCATTTATAGTCATTGGGATGTTCTCACATCTGGACAAAAAAGTCTTTAAATCATATCCTGTTGCGAAAGCATCTTGCAAATAAGAATTCCCATTGACCACATTGTTGTTTTCCATGGTCACTTCCATTATTCTGGGGCCTTGCCAAAAGACATCATTTTCACTATTTTTAGCAGCATATTTTTTACATGATTGTAGGTGTATTTTTGTCTGTTTGTATCAATTCTTTGTTAGTCCTCCGGCCATCTGTCCAGGGTGGATCCTTTTACTGGATGCTTGTTTTTTAATATGCTGTAGTCATAGATATTAGATGTTACTTGTTTGATTTACAACAGTAACCCATGTTCTATGCTGTTTCTGTGAGCTTTCATTTGCTTGAAAGTTGAGTCTTGAAGTCCCCAATCCCAACAATTTTAGACTTGAAGAGCAACTGGGGTACCCACACATTTCTTGTAGTAAGAAATGTATATTTCCAGTTCTGGTTTGAATTAAAAAATGAAAATCAATAATCACAATTAAGTTGTGTTTTTTTTTTAGATAATCTATAACTTACCTGCCAGTGGGGCAAAGTGTCACAAGTGAACATTCTCTTTTCACAGAGGTATATACTACTTAAGTATTTTAGTTACATTTTCCAAGCATCTGTGCTTTATTAGAGTGTTTGTCTTCGGAAAAAAAATACTTTTCTTTACTAAAAAATGTTCACTACATTCTAAAGCATAGAATCATACTGTGTATTCATTATATATTGCATATTAAAATTGATTTAATGCCTAATTACATCAAAATTGTGTACTTTTACTTTCTTGAGTAAAAGTACACATTTTTTTACTTAAGTAAAAGTACAAAAATTACTAGATGTTTAATGTACTTAAATATTAAATATAAACCAAAAACTTGAAATTATGAAATCTAGTGGAGTAAAAATTATGATACTATGTTTTGGAATGTTTGTTTTCCAAAGAAAAACACTAATAAAATACGAATAATTGAAAATTTACTTTTAAGTAGAAAGTAAAAATACTTAAGTACTATATAACTCTGTCTATTCAACAGTCTACAACTCCGTAATGAGATAAGATATGAATATAAATATGTGCCCAAGACTTCCTTCTTTCATTTAGTATGAGATTTATACCACTGTGATGTATGGTGCTCAGTTAATGTTAGACAGTGTGAAAAATGTGACAACTTACTCCGCTCTCCCCTAGTTAAAAAAATGAGGAAACTTGCTTTAAAAACATTAAGCAATGTGAAATAATTTAATTTATAATTTCTAGTTCTTCCAACATATGGAGGTGGTTTTCCGGACAGGGATTAGACTAGTTCTAGACTAAAATAAATGTAAGAGCTGAAAAACTGAAAACAACTTGCAATGACATATCACTGTAAAAAAATTCAGTAGAAATTGCAGCTGGGTTGCCGGTAACTTACCGTAGATTTAAATGTTTTTTACTGGCAACATTTTGTTCAAAGTTAAATGAACATTAAATATTTACAAGTCTTTGTCTTTACAGAGTAAAACTAAAAAAAAAATGGCATCAAGCAAAACATTCTGGGAAACAAAATCTGACGCAAAAAACAGAAAAAGGTTGATGATGATTTCTGGTTCCCAGAATGCTTTGCATGAGGCTGTTATTGTATAGTTTTATTCAAAGACTTGTTAAAATTTAAAATGTATTTAACTTTGAACAAACTCTTGCCAGTAAATAACATAAATGTAAATCTACGGTAAATTACCGGCAACCCAGCTGCAATAACATTGTAATTTCTACTGAATTTTTTTTACAGTGTATCTTAAAACACATCAGTGCCCTCTGTTTTGCCTCAAAATGCACACAAGTAATGTTTTTAATAAGGCATGTTTGTTAATGTTTGGGTTTGTGAATGCAATAATTGGACACTTTTTTTGCTCCTCTTCTGTGAGCATGATTTGCATGTCCTGTTCACGCAGACATCATACGTCATCAGCGCGTTCACTTCCCGTCTGTAAACAGAGGCAAACAAACTTTCCTGCTGAATTGACAACTTGTACAGGAACCACAAACGAAAGACATTTTTTGAAACAACAATGGCAAAACCTGTCTGGATCAGCAAAGAGCAAAAACCTGAATTAACATCGGTAACTTAACTGCTTTTCCATGAGATGGAGACAGTTGCAGAAGGCAAAGGGTCTGAAAGGGTTGTAGCAGTGTTTTTTATTCTACTTTGATAAAACATTGTGTTGCTTATTCTACAATAGGAAATTTTGACCTTTCCTAAATGAGTATGCTACGCAGGTCCTAGTCCAAGCTCTTGTCCTCTTCAGGCTGGACTACTGCAATGCGCTACTGGCTGGGCTTACAGCCTACACAACCAAACCCCTACAGATGATTCAGAATACAGCAGCAAGAGTGGTCTTCAATGAGCCAAAGAGGGTGCACGTCACTCCTCTCTGTGTCAAGTTACACTGGCTTCCTATAGTAGCTCGCATCATATTTAAAGCTCTGCTTCACCTCCTTACCTTCACTTGCTTATACAGCCTCATGTACCCTCTCGATCCCTGTGCTTTGTCACCGAGCGACGGCTCGTGGTGCCATCTGGAGCTGTTCCACAACTTTGGAATGATCTGCCGGTCGCAACACGATCTGCTGACTCTGTAGCTGTCGTTAAGAATCGACTACAGCCATGTCTTCCACCATTAGCTCACTTCCTAATATAGGACTTACTATTTTTCTCTGTTTTCCTTTTTCTTTATCTCTTTGTACATTCTTACAAAAAAATACTAACACATGGATATGTATACTGTGTTAGACTTGATGAGACTATTTCCAGTGCACTTATGAATTGCTGTTCTTGTGTTGCTATAATTGCTTCTATTATTTACCTCATTTTTAAGTCGTTTTGGACAAAAGCATCTGCTAAATGACTAAATGTAAATGTAATGTAATTTGTGTACCTTTACGAAGTTGCGTAACGATATATATTTTAAAGGGGCCATGGCACAAGACTTTTTTAAGATGTCAAATAAATCTTTGGTGTCCCCAGAGCACATATGTGAAGTTTTAGCTCAAAATACTATATAAATAATTTATTATAGCATGTTAAAATTGACACTTTGTTGTAGTGAGCAAAAATGTGCCGTTTTGGGTGGGTCCTTTAAAATGCAAATGAGCTGATAAAATTCAAACACTGATCACAATGATGGTGGTTTGTTGCAATTAAAAGTCAATTGTGCTTTTCTCTGCCCTAAATGGCAGTGCTGTGATTGGATAGTGCAGATCAAGGGGTGGTATCATTATAATAAGAGCTCCTTATGACATCACAAGGAGAGCCAAATTTCAACAACCTATTTTTTTCATGTGCTTATAGAGAATGGTTTACCAAAACTAAGTTACTGGGTTGATCTTTTCCACATTTTATAGGTTGATTGAAGCACTGGGGACCCAATCATAGCACTTAAACATGGAAAAAGTCAGATTTTCATGCCATGGCCCCTTTAAAAATTACAAGCAAACTACTAACGTTTCGTCTACACAACCGAAAACATGCTTTATTTAATTCTGATTTATGTTGGTTATTTTGGTAATGTTATTCACTTTGCACTGCAAAATTTCCTCACTGTTGAATGGGCTTCTGGTCTGTGCATGTTCATGTGTTTTGGAGGAGGCGTGGCATTGGATGACGATTTGAACGAAGAGTGGAATCGTGATTTCAGTGCTAGTAGGCTAAAGTTAGCATTTTTCAAAATCAAATATCCTGCCTTTAAGTAAATGTTTGATTAACTGTTGGGGAAAAATATCTGATGTATAAAATTAGATCCTTGCATTACTGTTGATCTTTAACTGTCTGTGTTTCAAAGTCAATCAAACAATAAAAGTAAGAAAATAGTTTAACATATATTGATATGTTTTTGACTCTGTGTGTGCCAAATCTATTAGGTGGTTTTGTTTTTGAACCTTAAAAAATCTGGATTAACTGGCTTTTTCCTAAATAAACTTTGCTGACTCTTTTACTAATAAAAAACGTACATTTGCATAAAGCATTTGTCCATGCCCATGTTGATTAAAGTATTAAAATCTGTGTTAAATTAAGGTTTATATAGAAAAGAAAAGTGTTAAATTAAGGCAAATATAGAACAGATAAAAATGTCTGATTGAGTTGTGATAAATCACAAGTTAACTTGTGAACTTGTTAACTGGTTAAAATATAGTGACTTATTTAGATTTGAATCGATTGACAGCCCTAGTTTCCATATAACAAAACATTGTGATAAAAATAGAAAAGAAAGCAAGAAACTAAGTTGAAAACAATGCTTCTGTTGTTCTTAAATTTGCTTGAGAAACATCTTTTGGCCATTAATTTTCATGATAGCTTAGTGCTAGCTCTCTAAACAAATCAGACTTTCACATTTCCAAGATCCCCAGCTGGTTTAACATGGAGCCAAATGTCTGGCTCAGGAGACGATTTGCTTGGACTGAAAAAGTCTGAATAAGAAATAGGAGTTGAGATGATAAATTAAAGCTTTCAAATCACTCCTTTAAAGTTTCTGCCATTTATACAGAAGAAAATGTAGCTCTCTCCCTTGAAGATACTGTTCAAAATATGTGGGAAATGCCTGGACTGACAAAACATTGGATCAGGTTAGATCAGGAAATCACTTCACTATCTCATCAAGGGTTCAATGAGAGGTCCCTAACTCCTAAGTTAGTAGAAAGGTACTAATCCTAATACTCTTAAACCCAACATATACAGCTATGAGAATCTCTAGTTAACACTGGAGATTCCAAGAAAATTTCATGGAGATTCCATAATTTATCTTATGTGAGAAACATCAGTTTTTGCTCCTACCCAAAAAAAAAGGCTATTGGGTGTGGTGTATTAAATGATTTGAGGTGTATTTTGAGCTGAAACTTTCCAAGCACAGTTTTGGGACACCTTATATTACATCTGCTTAGGTATCCTTTCTCCAAAAGTTGTGAAATTTATGAAGAGGCATCATGAAGAGTTGGACTTCCCCCACCAAAACAAATTTATAAATTGGTGTTGTGAGCCAAATTGTCTGGAAAAATGAAAGAAACAATAGATATTCGGATGAGGTTGAGTTGCTATAACTTACAAAAATGACTTAAAATTGCAATGTTTTAATTATGTTCATATGACTTATGATTGTGTTTGTGTATGCATAGAGATTGGAAACTTGTATTGGCTTGCCTAAGCCATTGAACAAGATTGTTTCAACCAGATTGAAATTTGTGGAAATTCATCAAGGCAGGACAAAAGTTAGCTGGAGCGATTTCAGTTCTGTGGAAAAACCTACTGTTGTTTGTGTGTGTGTCTTCAACTGCAAATGTGCGCATGCTCTACTTTCACGTTTCAGAAAAGAGCTGTGCTCTCCCCGGCACGTAGGCTATGAACATGTCCTTTGGATGTTCTTGCAACAACAAGAGGGTCAAGGGAAGCCCACATTTTGTAAAAAAACCAGACACATTTATGAGTCTCTGAGGTCCAAGTCCAGGACACAAGCCAGAGTTTCCATCCCTGTTTGAATTACATTGTTTCCTATGAGTGCACACATGGAGCTTTATTTGGCATCTGCAGATGTGACTCTGTAAGCTCAAAATGCTGCTGTGCCAGAAGGTCAGTTACGTAATTCAACATGAATTAACATGTAGCGGTGACATTTTATTAGGAAGAAAACTGGTTTGGCTTGTTTCAAGACATGATTTCTTCCATTATAGAGTGGTAACATGGTATTACTTAGACAGCGTGGCTTTCTAATTGTTTGACACAGATCTCAATCAATTTCATCTGGCATCATCCAAAACACATTTTTTGTAAGTTTTGGATGTAGGATGTTATAATCATGTTTGTAGATTTATTTAATATATATTATAAATAAGCAATATAAGGCACAATATTCATGTTTTTGCATTAAAATACAAAAAACTATAGCACAGTGTTATGTATTTATTTTACTTGTATACTTAATTCATTCCAAATGTTTTTAACAATTTTTAAATCTAGAGAAATTTGCCATTTTAGTCACCTCTCAATGGCATTATGGATCCTCAGTTTTAAC
The DNA here is from genome assembly GCF_027580225.2 of Misgurnus anguillicaudatus. Lineage (NCBI taxonomy): Eukaryota > Metazoa > Chordata > Actinopteri > Cypriniformes > Cobitidae > Misgurnus > Misgurnus anguillicaudatus. The sequence continues at coordinate 17,399,391 of NC_073351.2, forward strand.
TGCTGCAGATATCATAAGTGTGTTCAACTTCATGCATCGCTGTGCAGATAAATTGCCGTAGACATTTAGCAGACGCTTTAATCCAAAGCGACCTACAAAGATAAGGAAACACTTAAGCAATTTGTCATATGGAGGCAATAATACAAAAAGTGCTTATACCTATTTACAAGTTTCCCCAATTCTGAATCAACACCTTGTTGAGAGAAAGAGAGCAGTCAACATCGACTTGTCAAGTATCTTTGGAAAACATGAGTTTTTTTTGCGAGAGATGTGGCTAACCAGATTTCATTTGGAAGATCGCTCCACCAGCAGGAAGTAGTGTAGGAGAATAAGTGGGAAAGTGATTTAGTGCCCTATTGTGAAAGTATTATAAAAAATACTAAGAGAAAACAAGCAAACCTGTGCCTCCCCCCTGCTTGATTAGTGTGGAAAGTGAGAGAAGTAGTTTGAGAAAAGAGCAAAGTCCCACAGAGGTGTAGGAGGGGAGGTGCGGATGGGTCGCATGATGAAGTGAATCATTTGGTTTTGTGTCTGGGATGAAAATGTGTCTGTTCTAAATGAAAGGAATGTACTGGATGCACATTTTGTCAGTATTAATGCAAAGAGAATTTAACAAAGATTGACAGAATACAGCTGGACACAGTTTGACAATTAGCAAAACAAAGTTTGAATGACTCACTGACAGATATATCAAAACTGTGATCTAGGCGATACGCCCTCAAAGGGAAAAACATATAATGGCCAACCAAAATGAGCAGCTCATTTCTCATTTCTCATTTCTTTGAAGAAGTTACAAATTCTTTGGTACATCCATGCAAATGATTACATACAATTCTCTGCTTTTTCCTACATTATCAGTTGCTTATGTCGTGTTGATCAAAATGTATTATAATGGGTGTCTGTTGAATAGTCTCACCACCCACAACATTTAGGCATCAGTTCATGGTATACGTCTTTACATGCAAAATGGTTAGACAAGTTGTCATAATACAGGGTTTGGTCAAACATATTTCTATACATTTTCATCAGACATTTTTTCTAAATCCGCCCTGAATTGGTAAATTGCTCCCAGGTGAATCTCAACTTTCTCTAACAGACAGAAACATGGGGACGTGGGGAACAAGCAAAAACTGAGATGTTGAAATGACGGCTAACTATAGACCCAATATAGTCCGGCTATGAGTAAACTACTTCTACCCTAAATAACCTTGAATTTGGTTACATGCTATTTTTGCCAAGATAACTTGAAGATGTATAATATTCCAACATGTAAGCAAAGTCAACAGGTGTTCAAGGTGTTTGCTTTCATTTCTTAAGTATACGCATTGTCTATTCTTAGGCTATGGTAAGACATCTATTAGACTTTCACTGGCAGCCCAAACACCAATATTTACTTTGAGAGATGAACTAAGGATTTTGAGTAAGAGACTGGCTTTTGCAGGTGGTGTTTTGCTATTTGTACAAATTGTTTTGAGAAATGCACTTAGTGTTTTGCAAATGTCGAAGATGATTAGAGAAATGTAGACTTTCAATGTCAACTATGGCTAAAGTTCTGATGACAATTATTGTAAATTGTAGGTTACACCTGTAAGTTATATGGGAGTTTGGTTGACCATGTCATTGCCAAAGACAGCACTGCATAGCACAAAGAAAAACAAGCTTGCTGGGAACGTTACTGTGTGTCCGAGAAAGTCAAGATTCACCTGGGAGCAATTTACCAATTCAGGACAGATTTAGAAAAAACGTCTAATGGAAATGTATAGAAATATAACCATACCCTGTATTATGACAACTTGTTCAACCATTTTGCATGTAAAGACTTATACCATGAACTAATGAAACTACTTAACAGAGACCCATTATAATACATTTTGATCAACATGACATAAGCAACTGATAATGTTGGAAAGAGCACAGAATTGTAAATAATCATTTGCATGGATGCAAAGAAATGAGAAACGGCTTTTTTGGTGTGCACAAGTCACACGATGTTGTTGAAAATTTCAATTCTGATCTAAATGTACCAAAGCGACTGAGAAAAACTGTAACTAGGTTTTGCAGTTTGAGAACGCATTGCATTTTTGCTTTAACCTGGTTTACAAAAATTAGGATCTACTCAGTTTTCATCATCACTATCTCAGCAAAGCAGAAGACACGTCTTGCAGATGTGTTAACTTTTCTCATTGGACTGACACATTTTCCCCACCCTTTTGCAAAACAGTTACCATGGATGTCATTCAAGCAGTCCAAACTCCATTTTTTAGCTATGGTAACAGAAACCATCTATTCCTAACTATTAGAAACTACATTCATCAATATGAACTCACTGAAGCACTTGTTTGACACTCCTTCACATAAATCTTCAAATATCACCAGTGTGCAGCTCTTATAAAAAAGGTACCATGTCTGTGTTGTTCTTTGCCAGCATGGATGGAGGTCTAAGGCGTTCCACCACTCTCGACTTGTCAATGAGTGGTTTGGGTTAGACCCTTGTAGGATGATGCTTTTCCTCCCAGCATATTCCTCATTTTTGAATCCCATAGAGGAGTTTTTCTGTACTTGGAGGTGGAAGGTTCATGATCAGCTTCCCTATGAGCAAATGCCCTTGCAATGACTGCTGCTGCCCAAGAAATACTGTAGATGCAGAGGAATGTCAAGGTTGGATAAGGCATACAAGAAGATTTTTCCCTAGGTGCATTGGAAAAGAGGATAAATAATGTGATGTGGATGAGGCTATGTGGCCCCATCGTCAAGACAGAAGAGACTGGGTATCAATAGTGGCTGTCTTATAGTCCAATAGATTTTACTGTGTTTTGGTTTACATGTATTCTCTGTAATATTTACAGTATTTCTTTTTTTAAATATGGATTTATAAAAATGTATCTCATGGAAACAATAAAAAATGCATTAAAGCATTTCTTATTCTGGATCTAATTTTTTGCAAAAATGCTAATTTGACACAGCCTAAAGACAACAAATGGCACTGGCAATAGGTTAGATGGACAGGCACTGATTTGCACTATTTTGTATATTGAATATTTTGTATTTTGTTGTCCACTGTGTAATGATTGACTGAAAGAGCTCATATACTTGTGAGCAAGTTGTGTTGTTTGAAGGCAAATTTTGGTTTTGTTGCATATTTTTTATGTTTTGGCATGCTTAAAGTCGTTTGCAAACAAAATTTGTCATTTTGACCATGAGTACCACTGTTTAGATCTGTGTGTTAACTGTTTTGAAAATGTGGAGTTTAAGTTGACGGCTGCGTCAAAGCAAAAACTGCGAAAAACTGAAAAGGTCTTCACGAATTACCGGTTTGTTATATAATACTAAGTTATACATCACATCTCTTCTAATTGCACAGAAAAAATAAGACAAATGATGCACGTTTCAGTCTGATTTTTTATGAAGAATATGTGACTGTTTATGTCACTGGCAAAGAGAGCTTCACCATCCAAACGTTTGCCAAAAAGCTTGCATGTGTACTGACATCAAAGTACTGCCAGAGCACTGAGAAGCCCTGTCATGTAACTTCAAAATCATACAGTATGTTCAGCTTAAAGTCTAGCACACATATTGTCGTCAGTAGGCCCTACATGAAACATGACTGCCACGTACAGGTTTTAGTATTTCCTGCGTCAGACCCCTAATCCCCCTTCTGCAGGATCCCGCAGAATTTCGGAAGTTCTCGCTGCATTCTTCTCTCTGAGACATGCATTTTTAAAGGCCACATTTGTATGAACTCATGCCTAAATGTTGTTGGGTGTGAGACTATTCAACAGAGACCCATTATAATACACATTAACTTGTTTAACTCTGCGGACCCACCAAAATGACTTAAAGGCGGAGTGCAAAACACACTTATAGCCAATCATCAGTAAGGAGCGTGTCTACTAACCGACATCCTTACCGGGTTGCATATGTGTGGGGCGGGTCTTTTAAAAGAAAGTCCAGATTCTATTGGGGTATGGGCGTGTTTGTTTAGGTGATTTCAAATATCAACATTGGCTTTCAAACATTGTGCACTCCGCCTTTAATATGAAATATTTCTTTAATTTGTCTGTCATGGACCCAGTACCACATATGAGATACTGTTTGAAAGCTTATAATCTCTACTTTCTGCAGATATGCATCACTTTGACATATATTTTACTGTAAGAAAGTTATTTACACTTACTTTACACTGCCCCCCCCCAATTTTTTATATGATTTAATATTCACATATTTCATATTTTTCAAATATGACAAACATGGGTAAGTCTTATATCAAATGAAAGCTCTCACTCTCAGGAGTGATGCTACATTGTTATTTTTGTTCTATTATCAACACATATCCAACAATCGTCGAATGAATAATGAGTTAAAATATGGTCTTTTGTAAACGTATGTGAAACTTGAGTGTGAACTGCCTCAGATAGCACAGATAGCCACCAATGATACATCATCTTTTATCTTAGTTACTACTCTAAAAAAATTAGTCCATTCACAGCATTTTCTTTGTTTGTGTCCATGGATAATCCCTTGCTATTTATTATATGTGCAAAACAACACAAAGTATTTTTATATGAAAAATGTATTTTCCCACCATTCAGTAAAATAAGAATATGTTTTGAATGCGACATGCAAAGAGACAATTTTTTTTTTTTTTGGGGGGGGGGTTCTGCCTGCTGCTGGTAATAACCAGAACTGTCTGCAGTCTGCTAGAGCACACAGAACCAAGAGTTATTCTCTTTCAAAGACAGTGTTTACAACACACAAAAAAGAAAATGGTGTTTCATCATGAAAAACAACATAAATAACAACAATTGTCACAAACAGCAGCTTTTTTGTAACTTCAAAGGGTTTTCTGTAAAATGATAGAAATACATTGCATTTATTCTACTGTATGTGGTTATGGGCATGGCAATCAAAGGGGTGGGGCATTATGAAAATTAAAATATTTTAATAAAATAAATAAATAAAATATTTCTTTTTAAAACACTCAAATAAAACTTAATTTTGAAGAAACTATGTCAAAAAATGAACACACACTAGATTATTTTTAAATGTTTTACCTCTAACAGGAATAGCTGCGTGATGAAGTGAAACTAAAGGGTTAATAAACACAAACTAAAGCTGATGTTGTAGAACGTCTGGCGAACGATGATAGATTGAAAAATTGTAAAACCTGATTATTTCCCACTATTAATTACATTATCTTAAAGGAGTGTAACTACTGTAGCATGTAAATAATGCACATAAATAAAGTGAGCAAGAGCGCTCAACAATTATATCCAATCAACAGGCACGTGAAACCCTAGTAGCAGGTTGCTCAAACAACAAAATCACCAGCTAACTTACTTTAAAATTGCAAGAACTATAAACTAAAACAATAACAGGCTTAAATAACCCCAAAACATAAGTCCACTTACAGTTCTCACAGACAGGCGTTTTATCAACTGGCTATCCTCCAGACATGACGGACCACGTCTTTATCTCATTTCGGCCGTTTGGTGCGCGTGCATGCATGCGGTGTGATGCGCGTATGCGCTATTCTCCGAGATGCGCTTGACGGCCTTTTGTGCAGCGATTTATTTATTTATTTATTTATTTTTGACAACCTAGTTAAGGCGGTAGGGTTTCCAAGCTTAGGCGGGCCGCCTTAACTGAAAAATGCTGCGGGAAACCCTGCACTGACAACAGTGGTCCGGCCAGGATATTGTCATTTAAAAAGTGGAGTTGCAGCCCTCAACTGATGTTTATGTTGTCATGTTGTGTATTGGCCACCAGTTGTGTGATTGCAGTACCAGTTTTAGCCACAAGTTTTGTGATTGCAGTACCAGTTTTGGCCACAATCTTACATACTGTTCCTTTAAGAAATTACAAATATGATCTGAGAAATGTACCAAAGCAACTGAGAAAACTGTTAATAACACCAGATAATAGTCTAGGTCAGGGGTTATGAAAGTTTACATTTAAAGGTCTAAATCTGAATTCTCATCATTTTCATATAGGTCTGGAACAACTGATTATTACAAAATTGTTAAGCATGGTGCAAAATTATTTATTTGTTCTTTACAACATTCATTGCTGAGAATAGCTAACTTCTGTAGGTTGGGACAGTTTTCAGCTGTGACCATTTTAGTCCAAAAGGTAATAGTGTTACAGTCCACTTCCCGCAAACCACTTTTCACCTTGCCCCTGGAGCTTTAAATTTAGTTCATTTAGATGAGATGTTATGTCCACTAAAAAGGCCACAAGCTCCATGCTGTCATAATTCCTCAGAAAATCCAGGAAATGCCTGGCTTTGACATTCTTCTGCTGAGACAAAAACATCTCCAAATCTTTCCTGGTGGCCCAAAACCTCTCCAGGATCCTTCCCTTGCCCAGCCACCTCACATTATTACAAAGGTGTGTCTTTATGCAGCATTTGCCTGGTAAGAGAAAAAAGAAAATAAACTATTTTTGTGTTTTCTGTAAAAATACTCTTCTGTAAAATTTGATTTTTACATAAGTTATTTAGCACCATGATTGATTGATGCCCAAATTAGTGTTTGTCTGTATGTGTGGTTTGCGTGTGTGTGGTCTCTGTGTGTGTGTGTGGTCACCACTTAAAAACCCTTATTTGACCCACAGTAGTAGAAGTATAAAGTAAAATGAATACTCACATCAGTCAGAATGCATGAGTAGAAGACGTTGATGACAGGCAGAAGATGCTCTTAGGTAGGTCACAAGCTTTATAGTAGTTTCCATGACATCTGCATATTCTTCTCCTAGGCTAGCACACAGAACAGACTGGTTTATTATACAGTGGTATGTCAGCAGGTCTAAGTGCTTCTCTTTCAGATGCTGAACACCTCCCTTCTCCTTCCCTATCATAGCTGAAGCACCATCAGTAGTGATGGAAACAAAATTCTTGACATCAGTTTATATTTCATTAAGCATCTGCATGATAGCTTCATAGATGTCCTCTTCTTCTTCAGAGAGGTATAAGGCCCAGTAAGTCTTCACAGAATGTCCCCTTTGCCTTGCTGAAGTATCTCACAAACACACAGCTTGTCATTTGTTGACTCATCCACTGCAAGTGAAAGGCAGGGTGCATCTTTGATAACTGGTTAACGAAATCATGGGCTGCTTAACTAAATCAAGTATCTCTGACCTCCTAGTTAAGATATAATTTTGAGAAATGTTTGTAACCAAACCGCCTGTGGATCCCATTCACTTCCATAGTGGGGAAAAATTTCTATAGAACACTGAAAAAAATGATTCATTGAATTTAATCAATTTTTTTAAGGTAAGTGGATGCAATCAATTTATTTAAGCTACATTTAAACAAAAAAGATAAGTAAGGTAAAATAAAATATAAAACTTTTGTTTAAATGTAGCTTAAATAAATTGATTGCAACCACTTACCTTGATTGATTAACTTCAATTAACCATTTTTTTCAGTGAAGTAAATGGGGTCCACAAACTGCCTGGCCACAAACACCTCTCAAAATATCTTCTTTTGTGTTTATCAGAACAAAGAAATGTATACAAGTTTGTAACAACATGAAGGTGAGTAAATGATGACAGAATTTTTATTTTTAGGTGAACTATCCCTTTAAGCTCAATTTGTTTGTCCCTCCACAACAGTCCCACTTGCTCATGTGGCCCATTGGATTTTTTTTTTGCGTATTATAAGCTAATTATAATTTATTGTGCAAAAGGAAAGATTATTAAAAAATTAACATAGGGCCCAAGAATTAGCCAAAAGTGATGTTTAACTCGTATAACTTGTATATTACATGCAGTTATAATATGCACTTTTGTTTTACTATGCATTTGTTTCTAGAATAAAATCCATATTCGCTGATACATTGTAGTTTGCCTCTGTTGCCAGACAATTTTGTTAAAATAAATAGGCTACCTCAGTCAAGTTTAGTTTGATCTATTTTGTAATATACACCTATATATTGGATTAATCAAAACTGAGGGTTTATTAAAAGCCAATAATTATAATTATGTAAATACGCCAATCACGTTTGGCAACTATTGTATTTCTTAAGTCTTAAAGGTCATAAATATTTCGTATGGTATTTTAAGTAACTACTTTGATATGCAGGCATTAAATTTATGAAAACAAAGAAACAAGGCGCTGTTGCAGGAGACCGTAACCATAGTTACTGTCAGTGTCTCCATAGAAATGTAACAACAAACCACTGCTCTAGTTTGGCCGGTAGTGCAATTCATTGTGGTCAACACGGATGTTATTCTCAATTCCCGTATGTTATAGGGACATTTTAATACCCGTGACAATAATTTGTCATTTTTACGAGACAACAGTGTCACTACAACTTCAGAGAAATGGTAAGTATTCATTTAACCCACACACACACGAACGTTATAATTTGTGGACAGGAGGAATGAACTATTACTGTCTTTAAAGCCTCAAAGTGCTACGTCATTATCTGGAAAGATGTCGGGAAGCAGCGCGTTCTCTCGTCGCTATCGTACGCGAGCTCTTACCTCTCACGTGGACGAGACCCTCTTCGGGACCCCCAAACAGGTACAAGCTTAGTTCACTGTCCAACCCTATATCACGCAAATACCTACAAATACATGTTCGCGTGCATCTAACGGTTGCTCCTACAAATACATGTTCAATTGCATCTAACGTTTGCTCTTCCTTAGCATTTTACCGATATTAAAGATGTTTCTGAAGGAGAAAGTGCAAGGTCACGCTCACTGTCACGCTCCGCTCCTGCTAAATCCGAGACAGTCCGCATAATCACCAAAGACCTCATCAGGGAACTAAGGTAAGTCGTTTGGATCACTGTATTTAGCGACTTTTTCCAGCTGTGGACGTTTGACATGACTCAAATTATAAAGATAACTATAAATATAAGTATATTATCTTTATATTTTGAGCAATAATGTTATTGCTCAGAGGTTGTTTTTTTTTACATCGCAGGAGATTTTAAGAAGCCATGTTTTATTTAAGTATCAACTTAATGTTTCTCCTAAAGTTGCACATTAAGTAAAAATAGAAAATGCAAAGTTGTGGGACTGTACAATTAACATTATGATTGATCATATATGTAAAATATACTGGATTTCAGTTAATATTGAAATGTTTTAATAATATTGACATTTGATTGATCCTATACAGACTTGCCACATCTGAGCTCAGTTTTTGATATATTTAAGATCTCTTCTGAAAGCCTAATTAAAACATTTGTGAGATGTATGTGTCTTTTACTAAAATAACGTTTCCATTTACCCTCCTTTACACTCATTTATGTTTAAGGGGGAAAGGTTGGACAATGCCAAGGGCCCACGTAATGGGGCCCCCAAAGAAAAATGTTATTAGTAGTAACATGGGTGTGGTAGAGGGTCCAACCTCATATACTTTTATAAGGCCCAAAATTGCTAGTGACACCCCTGGATGAGATAGTCACCTGATTTCTTTTTGTAGAGTGTGGTGTGATTGTAGTCTTTAATGTAATCATGTTGATTCAATCATATTAATAAATATTAAATAATACCAACAGCAGGTTGTCTTTGAGAGTTTCAGAATTCAGTGCTAACTTGAAGGCCTGTGGTGCGCAAATTGGAAAAAAATCATTTTTGATGTGTAATAACCCTCCTATATTGTCTTGTTTTGTTGAACCAGAATCCCAAGCAAAGACCCATCGGGGCAGTCTATCATTCTGTCCTCCGCTGAGTTCAAGCGAATCATATCCGAGTCATATGTTGCCAGTGAAGAGGAGAAAGTGGCCATACAAGAGGCCCAGCGTAAAGCTCGAGAGGAAGCCATGGTGTGAACCCAGTAATTTTAAACTGTATTCGAAAGCTGTGGACACAATGAGTGGGTTACATGTACAGTCTTACGCCGATTATGCTAAATAAACTTATAACATGTGGGGTCATGTAAACGCGTAAAACGGTTTTCTTTAATCGGGTAAAAGGCCATTAAACGGCGTAAGCAAAAACTGATCGGCACAGGTAGTTTTTTGCTCATTACGCCGATTTCGCGTGGCATGTAAACACCTTAACCGGCTTTCTCACGGTTTTGTCCATGTGCGCATGTCTCCGCGTATGAAAGATAAACGTCACCTGCGGAAGTATGCACAAAGTAACGCATAAAAGTCTCCGCTCGACTAAAGCAGTTGGCAGAGAAACTACGAAAATAGAAGGTCATGTTACATTTACAGGTTCTGAAGACCCGAGAAGAGATGCAACTGTACAGCTTAAGACAGATATGGCGTTGGCTTTTTGAACGACTATTGTGTACTATAGGTGGTGACATCACTGCCTGCGAGAAAACTGATGATTCTCCAAGTCCCATGTAAACGCAGTTGTCTGCATAGCCGGTTTATTGATTTGCATGTAAACGCATGAAAACGATTTTCTATAATAAGCAGATTTTTGATAGTTATCCGCTTATTCTGTGGATGTAAACGTACTCAATGATCAGGCCTTTACCAATTTAATTTGATTGGTACCCAGTCAGACGCGATCTGTTGGGCTCATGGGTCAGCTTGCAGACTAACCAGTCATTGCAAGTCATCTTTATAACGATTTTTGTAAAACATGTCAATGCCAGTTTATTCTCCTCAAAGACTAAAACAGTATGTTGTTAAGTGTGTCCCCATCTCCTAGAAATGATGAATCATTTCAGTGTTCAAAAGAGCTTACTCTGCGACTTCATTTTTACGAAAGAGCCATTTTACAGTTTACTTTTTTTTGGCTGAAAGGAACAGTTTTTTTAAGCCGGGAAAGGCTGGTTTGGCTGTTACCTTGAGGTCATTGGTTGTCATTAGCCCAAGACATTTAATGCCCTGTACATGATTGAATGTTACAGTATATTTACAGTATATACAGTATATACGCACAGATGTATGTGTGCATATACATATTTAAATCTCAGGAACCCACAAAACCTCATAGCCAAGGCTTTAAACGGGTTCACTGAACAAAAACGAAACCAGAAACTTTTGATGTTTTGCAAGGAACAGAAATGAAACCATAAACTAAAAAAAAATATAAATATGTTCTGGAACAGAAACTTTTATTTAAAATAATGGTAACTGGTTAATACCGTTATTTTTTTTCGTACTTTAAAAAAATTTCTGTGCAATACTCTGTAAAGTTCACTTCCGGTCGTCGTTGACTAATCTGAGAAATGAGATCCTTGCCACCAGCAAGTAGTCTAATCAAGCCCAAGTCTCTAATGCTTAATCATAAGAGGTAAATATTGTAGGCTATCAAGTATCTCAAATGTTTTGTTATACTAATTAGTGGTGTAAAGGATCGCAGTTGATCCGTGATCCGTACAGATCACGACCCACGGATAGGCTCGCATGTGATTTGCGGATTAATAGGCAAACTTAAATAGGGAAAAGTTTATCATTTGCACGTGTTTCAAAGGCTTGAAAATGTTAACACTTAAGTGATTTTAAATAATTTAACACCAAAAAGGCGCTAAAGTGAGCACTTTTCTGTATGCACAGACGCACATGCATTGAATGTGTCAGGTCCAACTCCAATCAAACGTGATTATCCCTATGACCTTCAAAGATCAGAACTTTTGATGGATAAACTTGAAAGAGAGTTGCGCTACTGTGTCTCATACTGTAGTCAATTACATACATTTGGCGAATAAAGCACTGAAAAACAACGTAATTTTCCACTTTAGTGTTTATGCTGCATCTTCTTCCCAAGGCGCCATTTGGAATTCGTCCTCCGTCTGTGTGTGTGCGCGTGTTTAAGTGAACTCAACAAATGTAGGCATGTCAGAATTACAGTTATGCCGCTTACATAATGTAGCCTTTTTTAATGTTTGATGACAAGATAGAGGGCCCTATTTTAACGATCTAAGCGCATTATCTAAAGCGCACAGCGCAACGTCTTAATGGGAGTGTCCGAATCAACTTTTGCTAATTTAACGACGGGAAAATGGTTTGTGCGCCGAGCGCATGGTCGAAAAGTGTTGGTCCTATTGTAATGGGAGTAGTTTGGGCGTAACATGCAATAAACCAATGAGAGTTTCAGCTCTCATCCCCTTTAAAAGCCTTTTGCGCTGGCGCTATGTCTAATCCCTATTTAAATGACGGACTTTGTAAACTGAAAAACTAAGCGGAGGAAGAAGATTCCAGTTTAAGATTAATGTTAAATAATTGTGTTGTTTTTCACTTGTATTGAAATTGTTATTTTTTATTAAAACCTTTAAAAAATCATTTTCTTTTAGTCATGGAAGTAAAAAGCAGACTTTTAATTGCTTTAAATGTATTGCTATCCAATATCTATAAAAAATAATTTACAAGTATGTAAGATAAGGTTTGTACTTTAAAAATACTTTATTTGTAACAAACAGTAGATAAAGAATTTACAACAGCTCTCCGACGTTTCAACACTTGGACAGCGTTTTTTTTTTAAGCAAAGAGTTTTTTTAATCATTACTTAAAAATGTTTCTCATCTCACCATAACCACAGGTACAGAGTCATCAAATACAATAAATCCGTGAGGTAGCATTAAAAAAACATTTAAAAACAGATGCATTTGTTTAAAGCAAAGCATTTATTTACTTACCAGGCTGCAGGTGAAGCAGCTCTTTGCGCCTTCTAACGTCTCATAATTAGTCCTCATTTATGTCCAAGAGACTCAATAATAATCTTTTACATTCAATCCTTTAATCTTTCATATTTAAAAGCGCTTTTGTGCTGCTGCGCATTCATGTACTATGTGAAAAGCAAACCCGCGTTGTCCTCCCGTTTATAGGCGCATATTACTAATGCGCTCTTTAAATAACAAAAATATATTGCGCCATTGACTTTAGACTTTAGACCAGGTTTTTGTTGGTCAATGGCGTAGTCTATTTTAGTTGCCTCAAAATAGCAACGCGCCAACAATGCGCCTGAACACACCTCGTTTTCAGACCAGAACGCCCATGGGCGCAAAAGGGGGCGCAAATGCATTTGCTATTTAAACAACGTGACGCTAAACGTGAAAATTATAATTGCGCAGGGTGGAAACTAGCGAAAGACACTTGCGTTGCGCATTGCGCTGCATTGCGCCGGGTGTAAGATAGAGCCCAGAGACTTAAGGAAAATTATGTAGACTAATGATTTAAGTTTAATGTCCTAATGATCAGCCTACTTATTTGTATGTCCCACATCTGACATGGAACGTTATTAACCGGTTCGGGAACTTTATTTTTTTGTTCTAACCAGTTCAGGAACATCCATTTTAGGGTTGAACCAAAAACCGGAAACGTTAAAATACTGTTTCTGTTCGGAACAAACCAATTGGGGGAAAAATCTGGTTCAAAGCCCTGCTCATAGCTAACAAAAAGTACAAATTATGTTTAACTCTCTATCCAGTGTTTATCTGTTTTTTGTTTGTTTGTTTGTTTGTTTATCAATTTTATTTTATTGTTTATGATGAGAGATATGGTAGAACTTTATCAACATTCCTCAGACATTATGGTCTTTTGTTAACCCTAAGCATTCAGCTTATGCAGTTATGTATTGTAGCTGTCTTGCTGGCACGTCCATGTAATATTAATCTAGCTGTTGATACTGTATCAGGATGCTGCAGAGCAGAGAAAAGCACAGATGCGCCAAGCGGACCTGTCCCGACAGAAGAACCAGAACCTGAGCGAGCTGGAAGCAGAGGCGAGGGACCGTGCTCAGTACCTGCTGGAACGGGCCAACACCTTGAGAATGGAACAAGAGGATGAAGTCAAGAAGCTAAATGAGGTAGATTGAATAAAATATATCTGGGTATAGATCGGCACTCTTTTCTGTTACTTTTATTTTGCAATCTTTCAAACTTTAGTTTTTTAATGCTATTACCCAATTATTACTGTATGTCTGGATTCAAGTGTTGTCCTTGTTTTGCTGCAGTTGATCCAGCAGGTGCAGTGCCATGTTGTGCGGGATGCTCAGATTCAAGAGAAGCAGCAAAATGTCTCACAGTGGGTTGAGGAGGAGAGGAGACTGGATGCTATGATGGAGGTGGAACGACTCCGGGCCCTGGAAGCTCAGGAGGAAACTGAAGCGCTACACAAACAGCAAAGGATTGAGTAAGTATCATCTCGATTGGTATTAAAGGAGACATTTCACAAGAGTTTTTTTAAGATGTCAAAGAAATCTTTGGTGTCCCCAGAGTATGTATGTGAAGTTTTAGCTCAAAATATCATATAGATAATTTATTATAACATGTTAAAATTGCCACTTTGTAGGTGTGAGCAAAAATGTGCACCCAAATTTTGCAAATGAGCTGATCTCTGCACTAAATGGCAGTGTCGTGGTTAGATAATGCCGATTAAGGGCCGGTATTATCCCCTTTCTGACATCACAAGGGGAGCCAAATTTCAAATAGCTATTTTTTCACATGCTTGCAGAGAATGGTTTACCAAAACTAAGTTACTGGGTTGTATCTTGTTGATGTTTTCGAGGTTGATAGAAGCACTGGGGACCCAATTATAACACTTAAACATGGAAAAAGTTAGATTTCATGATATGTCCCCTTTAAATACTCTGCAATGTATGGTTATATGATTCCTTTTGTATCATGGGTGTTTCTCAAAGGGGTAAGCTGTGCATCCTGGACCAGATCCAACAGCGTCTGGAGGAAAAGATGCTAGAGGAAGAGGTGAAGGAGCAGGAGGGCCAGCAGATGCTAGAGAACATGGAAAGGGTGCAGATGGAGGAGCTCAAGGTACATGCACATTGTCAAATGAGGTTCAGTGTGTATATCCTCAGTGATTTGTATTTGCAAGTTTCTGTTTGATGATACAGGCAATTGAAAGGAAAAAAGAGGAGCAGAGGAAACTACTGCATGAAATTCAGAAGATAAATGAGGAGAATCTGCTTGCTAAGGAGCGAAAGAAGGAAGAGGAGAAATTAGCAGATCTGCGCGCTGTAGAGTATACACAAAAGAAATTGGTAAGTAAAGTGTTAGCCAAACAAAATGTATGGTTGACCAACACTGAATCGACAGCGAGCATTCAACACGTATAAGAATTGTTACCTGTTTAATATGTGACAACGATTAGATAGAAACCCAAATACCAAAAACTGTCCTTTTATGTGGACCTAAATATTTGCCTGATGCACATTTATTTTAGGAGCAAGCAGCAGAGTATGAAGCAGAGCAGATACGTATAAAGAAGGAGAAAGAGAAAGAGGTGGCACGACTGAGAGCTCTTCAGGAAAGAGACAGAGATCACAAAGCTGAGCAGGTAAAACGCTTTAATAATTCTCCTGTGACATCACTTTGCCATATAAGGTCAAATATTAAATAACTTAATAATTAATAACTTTTCTGAATTACGAGGGGGTGCAAATTCAAAATATGTGTTCGGAGTGTCATGTGTGTTGCTTGTCACGTCAAAACATGTGTTTGTTGTATCATGTGTAGCATGTGCATCGTGTGTCTTGTCAAAATACGTGCCTGCTGCACACGCGTCAAAAGGGCCCACGATAAAAAAGACGCTCACTTTCACAAAATACTCACAAGACACTCACTTAACAGTAAACTACATGTATGAAAACACGAGATTAAGCGAGTATCTGGCAAACGCAAGCACCTCTGTTTATCACAAACCCCTCAGACGCGTGTGCAGCAGGGATGCACTCCGACAAGACACGTGATGCACATGGCGAGGCGAACACATATTTACAAGCCACACACATGACGGGCTAAATACATGTTGTGACAAGCTTCGCATCATGCGCCGTTGAAAAAGAAGTCACCGGCTGCCACTGCTGAAATGTATATAAAAAAATTCATCATGCCTTAAAGGTGGTGTGTGTAAATCTTAGCGGCATCTAGTGGTGAGATTGCGAATTGCAACCAATAGCTCATCCCTCAATTTTAAAATGCATAAGTAGCCACCACAAGACAAACATGTTGTCGTCTGAGACAACATAGGGACGAAACTTTAGAACAGTTTGTCCATTTAGGGCTACTGTAGAAATATGACGGCTACTTTCATGTAAGGGGACCCAGGGTGTATATAGATAAAAATGGCTCATTCTAAGGAATACAAACAATGCAGTTTATTATGTATGGTCTTTATACACCACTGATAATATAGTTATGTATATTATATTGCATTTCTGTCAAGAGATCCAATGCATCTTTAATCAATATACCCATTCAAAAGATACCCTTTCATTTTAAACAGTGAAATGTACTCTTAGCAGTCTATAGTAATTTGTTTTTTTCTGAACTATGAGGATGAGATTCGGGCACGGAGGAACCAGGAAGCAGCTGAGAGGGAATGGAGGAAAAAAGAGAAAGAGGAGATGAAAAGAAAGCAGGAGGAGGAAGAAAGGCTGAAGGCTGCACGTTTGG